>NC_079221.1:50652926-50952926 GCF_029633865.1 Lampris incognitus | reverse complement strand
TAATGTAGAAAATGACTATGGACACACAAATGTACAAGAGAAATCACTTACATGAGACGATGACCTCAGTGCCGCCACCAAAAGTGATCCACAGTGATAGAGCCTGGTTAAGACGCCGTACAAAAACCTCCTTTCCACTTGACACACCTCGATGGCTGCTGCTCAACACGCTCACGTGCCGCAGCTCAGCCTTATTAGTGTATATGGCAGGAAGTTTTAGCTTTTAACCCCTCTGTTTTTACTCCAGCTCCACCACTTAGCCATTTCCTTATCAGAAACTGGATGACAACCAGCCTACTTATAATCCCACTGTACAACACAAGTATCCAGGCAAAATACCAAACTCATGATATCCACATTCTATTTTAACTATCCTGTCTATCAAAAGTTATATTCTAAATGATATTTTAACTATCCTGTCTATCAAAAGTTATATTCTAAATGATATTTTAACTATCCTGTCTATCAAAAGTTATATTCTAAATGATATTTTAACTATCCTGACTATCAAAAGTTATATTCTAAATGATATTTTAACTATCCTGTCTATCAAAAGTTATTTTCTAAATTATATTTTAACTATCCTGACTATCAAAAGTCATATTCTAAATGATATTTTAACTATCCTGTCTATCAAAAGTTATATTCTAAATTATCTATCCTGTCTATCAAAAGTTATATTCTAAATGATATTTTAACTATCCTGTCTATCAACAGTTATATTCTAAGTGATATTTTAACTATCCTGTCTATCAAAAGTTATATTCTAAATTAACTATCCTGTCTATCAAAAGTTATATTTTAAATGATATTTTAAGTATCCTGTCTATCAAAAGTTATATTCTAAATGATATTTTAACTATCCTGTCTATCAAAAGTTATATTCTAAATGATATTTTAACTATCCTGCCTATCAAAAGTTATATTTTAAATTATATTTTAAGTATCCTGTCTATCAAAAGTTATATTCTAAATGATATTTTAACTATCCTGTCTATCAAAAGTTACATTTTAAATGATATTTTAAGTATCCTGTCTATCAAAAGTTGTATTCTAAATTCTATGTTAACTATCCTGTCTATCAAAAGTTATATTCTAAATTATATTTTAACTATCCTGTCTATCAAAAGTTATATTCTAAATTAACTATCCTGTCTATCAAAAGTTATATTCTAAATTATATTTTAACTATCCTGTCTATCAAAAGTTATATTCTAAATGATATTTTTACTATCCTGTCTATCAAAAGTTATATTTTAAATGACATTTTAAGTATCCTGTCTATCAAAAGTTATATTCTAAATTATATTTTAACTATACTGTCTATCAACAGTTATATTCTAAATTAACTATCCTGTCTATAAAATTTATATTCTAAATTATATTTTAACTATCCTGTCTATCAAAAGTTATATTCAAATTGATATTTTAACTATCCTGTCTATCAAAAGTTATATTTTAAATGATATTTTAAGTATCCTGTCTATCAAAAGTTATATTCTAAATTATCTTTTAACTATCCTGTCTATCAACAGTTATATTCTAAATTAACTATCCTGTCTATCAAAATTTATATTCTAAATTAAGTATCCTGTCTATAAAAAGTTATATTCTAAATGATATTTTAACTAGTTAAAATGTAATTTTGCACATCAAAAATTCAAATCTTGACATCAAATTAAATCCTAACTACTGAGGATTACAACTTTACCCCATTCATTTCAGTGAGAACTGGAATTTAAATTAGTGGGATATTAAGTAGTTTAAGTGCCAATCGTTGAAATAATTTTTTTTTTGCAATATCAACATTTGGAACATAATTGTTGATATCAAAAACGAAATGTCTGACATCAACAACTGAACCTCTTATATCAACAACTGGTGTTTCAACTAATTAAAAGTGAATTATAACTACTTAAAATTCAATTTCTGATATGAAAATTGGATATTTTAACAAGTAAAAAAATGAATTGGTGATGATAATAAAGGACATTAAAAGCTGGAACAGCTTGCCATATTGTCCACCATGGACATCCTGTGGCCAAAATGTTGATCCAGTCTCCACAGGGATTTCTGTTTTCTTGGCCATTCAGACTTTTTATTTTTCCTTTGTCCGACTGCATGGTCCTCTGTAGTGTGCCCCCTGTAGGCAATAGATGTCCTGTGTGAATCCCTACACATCAACTGTTAATGCTGTGTAGAGTTCCCTGTGTTTTAACTGTGTCCTTTCAAGATGCATCTGTCATAAATGTCTGAAATGCCAAAGATGAAGATCAAAAAAGGTCCATAAATTGACACCACGTATGGAAGAAAAGGAACGGGTTCATATGGTGCTACTGACATGTCACCTGAGAACAGGACCTGTTCAAGTCTTGTTGGGGTCCTAAGCAGAATTTGATTTGCCCTCCTGGTGTCCAAGCAGCACTTTGTTAATCGTAGGACTTCACAGTCTAAGAGGCAGCTTAGTTGTCTTATACCTTAGGTGGTCCTGCCTACATGGCAGATGTTTGTACAGCCTTCTATCACTGTGTGGTTGCTCAGCCATGAACACAGATATCACTCTGACAGTAGGAAATCCCTGCGTCCTCAGCCTGGACTGCTGTGACAGTCAGGGGGAAGTCACTCCCAGATCCGCCGGCGCTGAACCGAGAGGGACTTCCTGCCAGGAGAGTGGTCCCTGTGCCAGTCAAGGCTTTGCGGACTGTTCCAGGTTGTTGGTAGTACCAGGCTTGACATTGTTGGGTACGTTGAAGGTATATGGCGGGTTAGCCTACTTGTATATTTGTAGCTCATCTCCTGAATCAGTGGAGACACATTTCAGGCAGTCTGGTTAATGTGACAAGTCACTGTTTCATCTAGAAATGTCTTCTGATGGGTCCTGTTCAGCTGTTACAGACACCTTGTCTTTCATCAGAGGAAGGTCTTTGTGCAGGTCTTCATCACTGTGTGAGTGGTGAGACTTCATGTTGCTGACAGTAGTAAACTCCTGTGTCCTCTGTCTGGATGTTACTGATGGTGATTCTGAAATCATAACCGTTGCCACTGCTGCTGTAACCACCTGAAATAAAACCCCAATAGAAATTAGTAATGAATCTGGGAGCTTCTCCTGGTTTCTGATGATACCGGGCTAAGTCATTACCAATGGCTCCACTGGCTGATGGAGACAGGACCTCCTGTCTGGACTGAGACAGACTCTGGAGTCTGGGTCAGTAAAGTGTCTCCTTTACACCCTGAAACAAAACACATGGAGCTTTTACTATTATTTTATTCATAAATCATATCAGTCATGTTTATTATGTCACATGGGAGGACAGTGAAATAAAGACATAAAATAAACAACTCATGTGCTATACAGCATTGTTGAACGACAACAACACAGTGGATGCAAAGGACAGCTAACTTAGTTGTCTCAGTAGGGTACCAAATGGGACAGCTATGCCACCAGCTGAATAAAGAAGCCCATAGCAGTATAGTAATAAGAAATAAAACACAATCAATAGTGATACTATGGCAGGATGAGGAAAAACACAGGAGACCAAGGCGAGTTTGATGTTTATTCCTCAACTCCAAAAACCAACTGCAGCAGGAACAACCCTGCACCAGAGAGCCCGGGAACGTAAACCACGCCCACGCAGCCCCCCTCGAACACCCAGAAGGGATTCCTGGATAGAAAATTAGTGTCTCACTGGAGGCTTAAGCAGCCTGCCATAACGGCTGCGCCGTCCCTCAGCCGAAACAGTAGGTGAAACACAGTCCAAAGCCGGCTGAGAAGCAGAACGCTGAACCCGTGAAGTTACTGCCGGGGTCCTGGAAGGAGGACGACCCCGACGGGGAACCTGGGCCGGAAACACAACTTCGCCTGCCACCCTGTGCGCGGGTTTAAGCCTATCAAGCGTGACACAGTCCCTACGCCCACCCATATCCAGCACAAAACCCTTAGGACCCGTCTCAAGAACCCGAAATGGGCCATCGTATGGGGGTTGGAGGGGCGAGCGGTGAGCATCATGCCGTACAAAACAAAACGAGCCGACATGAGCTCCGCAGGCACGAACGACCGCGGAAAACAGTGGTGAACGGGGCCTGGAACCCGAGTGCTGTTGGACAAAAAAGGATAAACGGCCGGACGGGGTCGAGGAGCGGAACTCCCAGGCAAAAATTCCCCAGGGACGCGGAGCGGCTGACCGAGCACCAGTTCAGCGGGGGAAGCGTCGAGGTCCTCCTTAGGAGCCGAGCGCAACCCGAGCAAAACCCAAGGTAAACGATCCACCCAGTTACCATCCGAGAGCGCAGCGCACAGAGCTGCCTTGAGCGACCGGTGAAAACGTTCACACAAGCCTTTAGCCTGAGGGTGGTACGTGGTAGTGCGGTGTACCTGCACACCCAAGGATCGCGCAAGTGCCGAACAGAGCTCTGACACGAACTGGGGGCCCCTGTCTGAGGTGATATCTGACGGAGTGCCGAAACGGGCGACCCAGGAGGAAAGAAAAGCGCGTGCAACATCCGGGGATGTTGTGGAGGACAGAGGGACAACCTCTGGCCACCTGGTGGTCTGATCTACCATTGTGAGCAGGTGCGTAAAACCTGTGAAGAAGGTAGAGGGCCCACCAGGTCCACATGCACGTGGTCGAAACGTCTGGCCGGGATCGGAAATGGTTCGAGGGGCGATTTAGTGCTCTGGTGGACCTTAGCGCGCTGGCACGCTACACATGCAGCTGCCCACCCCTTGATGTCCTCGCGGAGGCCAGGTCAAACGAACTTGGAACCGACCAACTTCACCGACGCCCGAACTCCAGGGTGCAAGAGGGAGTGAATCGAATCGAAAACTCGACGGTGCCAGGCCACTGGAACAACGGGGCGGGGACGGCCGGTGGAGACAACGCAGAGGAGGGGAGGACTGCCTTCCTGCATCACAGCGTCCTCTAGCTTGAGACCGGTACGCGTTGACCTAAGGGCAAGGACGTCCGGGTCGCTGGGCTGTCGGCAGCCATAGCGGAGAAATCCACACCGAGGTGCACAGGACACACAAGCACACGCGACAGACAATCAGCAACAGGGTTGGACTTCCCGGCCACATGCTGAATGTCCGTTGTGAACTCGGAGATTGCCGCTAGGTGGCGCTGCTGACGAGCAGACCACGGCTCAGTCACCTTGGACATGGCGAAAGTCAGCGGCTTATGATCCACATAAGCCGTGAATGGGCGACCCTCCAGCAGGAAGCGGAAATGCCGGGTTGCAAGGTGCAGTGCCAGCAACTCCCGGTCAAAAACGCTGTACTTGCGCTCGCTGTCTCGCAGTTTGCGGCTAAAAAATGCGAGTGGCTGCCACGCATTCGCCACGCGCTGTTCAACCACAGCCCCCACGGCTATGTCAGACGCATCGGTTGTTAAAGCTATGGACGCCGTGGGTGTGGGATGGGCGAGGAGGGCAGCGTTAGCCAGGGCGCACTTAGCTCCGTCAAAGGCCTGGACCCGTTCGGGAGTCCAGTCGACTGGGTCGTTAGCCTTCTTAAGCCGCAGGGCTTCGTAAAGTGGCTGAAGGAGGTGGGCAGCGCGAGGGAGGAAACGGTTATAGAAATTCACCATGCCCAAGAATTCCTGCAATGCCTTAACAGAGACTGGGCGGGGAAATTCCGCCAGCGCTTGCACCTTAGAAGGCAACGGGACCGCGCCTTGCGGCGAAATGCGGTGACCCAAGAAGTCAATCACCGGCAGTCCAAACTGACACTTGGCCGGGTTGACTATCAGGCCGTGTTCGTCCAGGCGACGGAAAACCTGTTTCAGGTGCGCCAGGTCCTCTTCAGCTGACGGACTGGCCACTAATATATCGTCGAGATAAACGAACACGAAGGCAAGGTCACGCAACACCGAGTCCATCAGCCTCTGAAAGGTTTGCGCTGCCCCCTTCAAGCCAAAGGGCATGCGCATGAACTCAAAAAGCCCAAACGGGGTGATCACTGCGGTCTTGGGCACGTCCTCTGCGCGCACAGGAACCTGATGATAGCCGCGCACCAGGTCCACCTTAGAGAAAGTAGTGGTACCTGCCAGGCGTATGGAAAAGTCCTGAATGTGTGGGATGTTCAGGCGGCGAAAGTCGCCGCAAGGCCGCCACGACCCATCCGCCTTGGGCACCATGTGAAGCGGCGAGGCCCACGGGCTGTTGGAACGCCTCACTATACCCAGACGCTCCATGATGGCGAACTCCTCCTTAGCTGGAGCCCGTTTTATCGCGTCGAGGCGCCGCGCGCGCGCAAAAACTGGCGGTCCCAGAGTGGGAATGAAATGTTCTACCCCGTGTTTAGTAACCGCGGTGGAAAAGGCAGGTGGAGTCACCGATGGAGAATCCACCAGCAAACGTTGAAAAACATCCCCTTGTGGTGGACACGTATTGGGGACAGAATTCAACCCAGGAACTAAGGGTTAAGTCATGGTTGCCCTGGCAGGTTAACGCAGGGTTAAGTTATGGTTGTCCAGCCAGTATTCTGATTATTCTGGCCACCTCCGCTCAGTCGAGCGGTGGGTTTTGTTTGTCTCGCTGATTTACCGTGGATTAAAGAAAGTTGCCTACACGGCTAAAGTGTGAACCTACGGTCTTCTCCGTTCCTTCGGCTCTACACTGGTGACCCCGACGTCGGTTTTCGGATACGTTTTCTGAAACCACACACATTATGGCTACGAACGCCGTTGCAATTAAACTGCCGGAGTTTTGGGAGTCTTCCGCGGCTACGTGGTTCGCGCAGGCTGAGGCACAGTTCGCGCTCAGAGACATAACAGCAGACGAGACCAGGTACTACTACGTAGTGGCAGCGCTGGGGGGCGCTACGGCTTCCAGGATAAGCGGTTTCATAACCAACCCACCGGCCGATGGTAAATACGCCGCACTTAAACATCTCCTCCTTGAAACTTTTGAACTGTCAGCAACGGAGAGAGCACGTCGCCTCTTCGCAATTCAGGGCTTGGGAGATGGCAAACCATCGGAGCTAATGAGCAGGATGTTAAACCTACTGGGTCAAGAAAAGCCATGTTTCCTGTTTATGGAGCTGTTTCTGCGCAACATGCCGCCCCACGTCCAGACTGCGCTCGCTAACTCCACCATCACTGATCCCCGTGAGCTGGCAAAGGAGGCTGACCGATTCTTCGTCGCTACACAACGTTCCTCCCATGCCGGGGTGCTGGCTCCTACCTTCACTGGCCCCCCGCCGACATCGCGGGCGTGGCCCGACGGTGGCGCCACAGCATCAGACCGCTACAAGCCCTCTGGACTCTGTATGTACCACGCTCGATTTGGTGCGAAAGCTAAACGGTGCCGTTCCCCCTGCAACTACAGGCCGACGGGAAACGAGAGGGCCAACACTCAGTAGTGGCCATGAGTGTTGGCGATACGAGCAGGCTACTCTTCATCCTCGACACCATCTCCGGTCGGCGATTTCTTTGTGACACGGGCGCACAGAGAAGCGTGCTCCCTGCTACTGACGTCGACATCATGGGCGGGGAGCGGGGCCCCCAGATGGCGACGGCTGACGGCAGCCCTATCCACACCTACGGCGTGCGGTCTGTAGAACTGTGTTTTGGTGGACAACGTTTCACGTGGGAGTTCGTCATGGCCAATGTAACGCTTCCCCTCCTCGGAGCTGATTTTTTGTGCGCTTACGGTTTGCTAGTGGACATTCAGAACAGCCGTCTGGTCGATGCCTTAACCTTCTCCTCCTTCGCATGTACGCGGAGGGAAGCGGCCTATGCAGGTCTAGCCAACTCTCTCTCAGAGGCAGACAAGTTCACCCGCCTCCTCGCTGAGTTCCCTGACCTCACCCAGCCTACCTTCTCTGCACCCACCGCTAAGCATGGGGTGGAGCATCACATTGCTACGAAGGGGCCCCCGGTCTACGCCAGAGCCAGGCGTCTCGACCCCGCCAAACTCGCCATTGCCAAGTCTGAGTTCGAGCACCTGGAACGCATGGGGATCATCCGCCGCTCTGACAGCCCGTGGGCGTCCCCACTCCACATCGTCGCTAAGCCTGATGGAGGTTGGCGCCCATGCGGGGACTACCGCCGACTAAATGACGCCACCACGCCTGACCGCTATCCTGTCCCGCATATCCAGGACTTTTCTGCAAACCTGTCTGGCAAATGCGTCTTCTCAAAAGTCGACCTGGTCCGTGGTTATTATCAAGTTCCCGTGCACCCCTCAGACATCCCCAAGACAGCGGTGACAACCCCATTCGGCCTATTTGAATTCCTACGAATGCCATTTGGACTCAAAAACGCGGCCCAGTCCTTTCAGCGGCTGATGGATTCAGTGCTCCGTGGCCTTCCTTTCATCTTCGTCTATTTGGACGACATACTCATCGCCAGCGCCTCCGAGGAAGAACACCTGTCCCATCTTCATGCCCTCTTCACACGCCTCAGCCAGCATGGGCTGATCGTCAACCCGGCGAAGTGCCGGTTCGGGCTGACAGCCATTGATTTCCTCGGGCACCGCATCACTGGGGACGGGGCAGTCCCCCTGCCCTCAAAGGTGGAAGCGGTGGCGGCCTTTCCGCGCCCCCAAACAGCTCGTGCGCTCAGGGAGTTCATCGGGATGGTGACATTCTACCACCGCTTCATTCCTCGAGCCGCCTTTATCATCCGGCCACTGTACGAGGCGCTGAAAGGCATGTCCCCCAACCAGGCGGTCGACTGGACAGCAGAGCGGGACCGTGCGTTCACCGAGACTAAAGCTGCGCTCTCCCAGGCTACCCTGCTAGCGCATCCTTCACCTACAGCGCCTATTTCCATAACCACGGATGCATCGGACTATGCTGTTGGTGCGGTTCACGAACAGTGGGTGGGGGGGGCTTGGCAGCCTTTGGCCTTTTTCAGTCGCCAGCTTACACCCCGAGAGCGCAAGTATAGTACTTTTGACAGGGAACTCCTCGGTCTCTGGCTCGCCGTCCGGCATTTCCGTTTCCTGCTAGAGGGCCGCGAGTTTACTGCGTACGTGGACCACAAGCCCCTCACGTTTGCCATGTCCAAGACGGCCGAGCCATGGTCCGCTCGCCAGCAGCGACAACTCTCCTACATTTCGGAATTCACTACCGACATCCAGCACGTCGCTGGTAAGTCTAACCAGGTAGCTGACTGCCTGTCTAGGGCAGTGATTGGAGCGGTCCACCTAGGCCTTGACTATGCACAGATGGCTGCTGACCAGGCCACGGACCCGAGCATCCTCCGTCTCCGGGCCTCCGACACGGGGCTCCGCCTGCAGGACGTTCCTTTCAGCGACACAGGTGTCACCCTCCTGTGTGACGTCTCCACAGGACAGCCCAGGCCCATCGTCCCGCACAGCTGGAGACGCCCCGTATTTGAAGCTGTGCACGGCCTCTCTCATCCAGGCGGTAAGCCATCCGTGCGCCTGACCTCTGCTAAGTATGTGTGGGAGGGACTTAAGAGAGACGTGAAAGCGTGGGCCGACTCGTGTGTTGCCTGTCAGCGGGCTAAGATACACCGCCACATTAAGGCGCCCCTGGAACGCTTCGCAGTGCCGGAGAGACGATTTGACCATGTCCACGTCGACCTGGTTGGTCCCCTACCCCCCTCCCATGGGTTCACCTACCTCTTCACTGTGGTGGACAGGACTACGCGCTGGCCTGAAGCTGTTCCCCTGGCATCCACGACGTCTGCTGATGTGGCCCGGGCTTTTATTGGGTCGTGGGTCTCACGTTTCGGTACGCCTTCCGACCTTTCATCTGACCGCGGGCCACAGTTTACCTCAGAGCTATGGAATGCTGTGGGTGAGGCTCTGGGCGTCAAGCTTCACCGCACTACCGCCTACCACCCTCAGGCGAACGGCCTATGTGAGCGCTTCCACCGGTCCATGAAGGCTGCGCTTCGGGCTACTCTCAAGGACTGCAACTGGGTTGACAAGCTCCCATGGGTCATGCTGGGCCTGCGGACCGCCCCGAAGGAAGACCTACAAGCCTCCTCTGCGGAGCTGGTGTACGGCACGCCGCTGCGAGTCCCAGGCGATTTCATGCCCAATGCAACGCGTCCCTGGTCAGCTGTGGACCAACGAGCCTCCTTGCTGGACGGGGTCAGAGCTTTCACACCCGTCCCTACCGCCCAACACGGCGCTCCGGTGTCCCAGGTGCCCCCAGGTCTGCAGTCAGCGGACTACGTGTTCATCCGTCACGACGCACACCGCCCCCCTCTGCAACCCCCTTATGACGGCCCCTTCCGCGTCCTGGAACGGGGAACTAAGCACCTGGTGGTGGATTTTGGGGGCACGGCCGAGCATGTTTCAGTGGACCGAGTTAAACCCGCACACCTGGACTTGACGCAGCCGTTGGAGTTAGCCCAACCTCCTCGTCGCGGTCGTCCCCCGGCTCCGCCTCCTCCCCCCGTGGAGGCCCGAGCTGCCTCTTCTGCTCCTCAGGCCGACCTCCACAGGCCCGCGTCAATGCCTCCCACAGACACTCCGGCCCCTGTTATCCGGAGCCGCCGCGGACGGCCTGTCGTCCACCCGCGCCTGCCTGACTTCGATTACTAGGGCGAATTCTGGGGGGGCTCATGTGGTGGACACGTATTGGGGACAGAATTCAACCCAGGAACTAAGGGTTAAGTCATGGTTGCCCTGGCAGGTTAACGCAGGGTTAAGTTATGGTTGTCCAGCCAGTATTCTGATTATTCTGGCCACCTCCGCTCAGTCGAGCGGTGGGTTTTGTTTGTCTCGCTGATTTACCGTGGATTAAAGAAAGTTGCCTACACGGCTAAAGTGTGAACCTACGGTCTTCTCCGTTCCTTCGGCTCTACACCCTAATGCTAAAAAGTTAGCGTGTGTTAACGGCCCGGCTCCCCCTGTCTCGCACGGAAAAGTGGCGAAAGACACAGCATCAATTAAACGGCGGTTTGCAGCATCAACCAGCAGACCATTAGCACACAGAAAATCCGCGCCGATAATAGGAACAGTAATGGCGGCCACTACAAAGTCCCACTCAAAATGGCGCCCGCGGAAGCAAACAGTCACCAACCTTGTGCCAAACGTCGCAATGGACGAACCGTTAACTGCACTCAACAGTGGGCCGCCGCCTTCGGCCGACCTGTCTGTCTTAGCAGGAGGGAGTAGGCTCTTTTGCGAGCCTGAGTCCACCAGAAACCGTCTTTCTGACATCGTGTCCTTAATGAAGAGCAGCTCACTACGTCCGCCAGCGCCCACAGCTGCTACCGAGCGCTGCCCTGGAGTTTCCCGCCGCCTCAAACGTGCACGGAGGGACGCAGCGCCTCGCCTTGCCGCCGAACCGCCGGTGGAAGAAACAGAGGCCGCTCCCGCGCCGTCTCCGGGCAGTCACTCCAGCCACCACTGCCGGGTCCGCGTCCTCCGACGCCGGCTGCAGAGGCTCCGATGCCACACTCTGCACAGAGAACCGTCTGGTAGCCAGCAGGACCCGATCGGCCTCCTCAGCCAAACCTCGGCAGTCACCAGCAGCCAGACACGGGGAGTTAGCCAAAGCCGCGCGCCCAGGAGACGGGAGCTGGCGCATGAAAACGTGCGGGAAAAGGAATCCACCTTCGTCTGAGCCTAGCAGCGACAGCATATTGTCCATGAGATCCACAGCCGTCCCGTCGCCCAAACCGGATAGGGAAAGGATTCTATCTGCCCTCTCTGCGGCAGATATGCTGTACCTCCGGAGCAGAAGATGTTTGCATGGCCCGGCGTGTGGACTGCTGGTCCAGCGCAGCGACGACCAAATAGTATCTGGAGTCGTCCGCGGAGATTCCACGCAGGTGGAACAGCGCCTCGACATGCTGGAACCACGAAGCCGGGTCGCTATGCCAGAACTCTGGGAGCTTCACAGCCGCGGCGAGAACGGCCGGCTGTGAGAGTTGGGGCGGCGTGGCCGAAGTGGATTCACACTCCTCTTCTGCTCCAAACATGTTCAATTCGGGGTCACCAATGTGGCAGGATGGGGAAAAACACAGCGGACGAAGGCGAGTTTGATGTTTATTCCTCAACTCCAAAACCAACCGCAGCAGGAACAACCCTGCACCAGCAAGCCCCGGAAACGTAAACCACGCCCCCAGCTAACAGTCCTGCTGGGTGAGAGGCATAGGCCCTAGTGTCCGCCACAATACTAATATTACTCTTGACAGGAACATTTGTACATTATTATTATTAGGGGTCCAAGCAGCGAAGCAGCTGGAACCCTATTGTATTTGTTAGGATTATTATTATTTTTCTCTGCTAAAAGTGTGTGAGGCTCAGCAACCATAAGTCCTAGACCAACCAACTTTGGTACGTGGATTCCTATGGCCCCCCACTACTCAGTCACCACAAATCACCTATGTCAGCCAGATGGTGGCGCTATAACAAAGGGTCATGCGTAATTCCCACACCATAAGTCAGATCAACACAAAACTGCACAGACCTATGCATCTGAATGTGCTCTACAACTTTGTTATTGGGACCACATATGTCAGCCATATAGTTTGCCCGCCATTTTGACTTGTATTAGTTTGGGCGCGGTTTCTCAGCTAAATGTGTCTGAGGCTCAGCAACCATAAGTCCTAGACCAACCAAATTTGGTAGGTGGATTCATACGGTCCCCCCTACTCTGGCACTACAAATCACCCATGTCAGCCAGATGGTGGCGCTATAACAAAGGGTCGTGCTTCAAAGGCCATAACTCCCACAGCATAAGTCAGATCAACACAAAACGTAATCGACCCATGCATCTCAATGTGCTCAACAACTTTACTATTGGGACCACCTATGTCAGTCATATAGTTTGCCCGCTATTTTGACTTATTTGGTGTGGAAGCGCTGCAGCTCTACATACCACCCGCCAGGACACCTGGGTATAACGACATACTTTTTCTTTTTACGGCAGTCGGCTAGGACGCAAGAAATCAGACACCGTCTGGCCCAGTTTTGGAAACTCTGGCACATGTTTCTGAAGCAATGGAAGTGTTACGACATTTTAAAAAATTACGGTAATCGTCTAGGACAAAGGCGACCCAAGTAATCCGACATCTCAAAAACCGCTTTATCAAAAAATCAGAAATTTGGTATACTTATACTTGGACCCATTTGGCTACGTTGCCTAAAGTGCTGATTGGCTGGATTACCAAAATGGCTGCCAAACAGCCAATCAAAATTCAGCAGCTAATATCTGCTAGTGTGAACGGCCAATCTTCATGAAACTTGATAGGCTTATTATTTGTGGCACATAGAGGCCATGTACCAAATATGAAACAGATCGGACACATGGCGAATGCAATACTGCTTGGACCCCATTAATCGCCGCTTGCGGCTATATTTATTATTATTATTAATATTATTGTTATTACTATTATTATTACTATTATTATTATTACTATGTTTATTATTGTTTATTGTCATTATTATTGTTATATTATTGTCATTATTATTATTGTGATTTTTATTATTATATTATTATAATTGTTATTGTTGTTGTTATTATTATTGTTATTATCATTGTTGTTATAGAGCTTACCGTATGTCCCAGCTGGCAGATCAGTCACTGTGAAACAGAGGGAGGTTTTTGTACGGCTCTCTATCACCATGTGAACACAGCCTGACTATTGATACTGTGGAGACTCTGACAGTAGTAAACTGCTGTATACTCAGCTTGGTCTCCACCGATGGTCAGGGTGAAGTCAGTCCCAGACCCACTGCCACTAAACCTCGATGGAGTTCCAACATCTTGACCCCTTTAGTGAACGAAACACCTCACCATATCCAAAACTCCATTGATTTCGAGGACAAGGTCCAAGGCGTAAAACTGGAACCGGATGAAACCATGGTATCCTACGACGTGACCCCGTTATTCACCTGCATCCCAACCATGGAGGATTTGGAAACTGTGAGGCAACGTTTGCTACGTGAGAACACCCTCCACAATAGGACCAACCTCAGCCCAGACCAGATTTGCCAACTACTGGACCTTTGCCTGAACACTACATATTTCCAATTCAGGGGCCAGTTTTACAGACAGAAACACGGCTGTGCAATGGGCTCACCGGTATCTCCCATTGTGGCCAACTTATATACGGAAGAGGTAGAACACAGGGCACTGAACTTCTTCAGAGGAACACCTCCGAGCCACTGGTTCAGATATGTGGACGACACATGGGTCAAAATCCAAACATAAGAGGTGTAAGCGTTTACCAAACACATCAACTCAGTGGACAAGAACATCAAGTTCACAAGGGAAGACGTAAAGTACAACAGTTTGCCCTTCTTGGACTGTGACGTCCACATTGGGGAAGACAGGAGCCTCCACATTGGGGTTTACAGGAAACCTACACACACAGAACAATATCTACTTTTCGACTCACACCACCCTCTGGAACACAAACTGAGCGTCATCAGAACTCTGCAACACAGAGCTGATAATGTGCCCAGCAGCACTCAGGCCCAACGGGAAGAACACAAACACCTGAGGGAAGCTTTAAAAACCTGCGGCTACCCCAGTTGGACCTTTGTGAAAACATAACACGTTCCAGAAAGACCATGTTTCTGGGGTTTCCGAGAAACTCAGGAGAATGTTTAACAAACACCGCATCCCAGTATACTTCAAACCCAGCAACCCACTCCGACAAAGACTGGTTCATCCCAAAGACCGTGTACCACACACCCGGAAAAGCAATCTGGTGTATGCTGTACAATGCAATGAGGATTGCACTGACCTATACATAGGAGAAACCAAACAACCACTACACAAACGGATGGCCCAACACAGAAGGCCAAAATCCCCAAGACAAGACTCAGCAGTCTATCTACACCCAAAGGAGAAGACACACTCCTTTGAGGACAGCAACGTACACATTTTGGACAGGGAAGATAGATGGTTTGAAAGAGGGGTGAAGGAAGCCATCTATGCGAAACTGGAAAAACCATCCCTCAACAGAGGAGGAGGTCTGCCACACCACCTACCTCCCACTTACAATGCCGTCTTCATCTCTACCCAGGAGACTCAAGAAGCCTAGCCTCCAAGAACAACAGTCGCTCACTAACGGCTCCAAACGACTCATGACCACTGAATGGAGCACTAACGAAGTCAAAACTAACACCTCCAACGACCGTCGCTGCTTAACATCGGATCACAAAGAGCCATTGACATCAATAGCTCCGATAACGACTCCAAAGAGGATAAATATCTGAGTTTCATCACCAGCCAGTCAGACTAGCTTGGTCTAGTCAGAAAGGCACGAACTGATGAAGCCTCTTGGATGAGAGGCGAAACGTCTTCACGGATATGTACCAAATCCAGCTGCACTCGATTCAATTCCTTTGGACAACCATGACCTGGATGAATGAGAACCTTCACAGACTTCCTGTAGTGTGGTATTCTAACACAGGTAGAAGGTTTTGTCTGCAGCATTGTGAGGATGTGTTGGGGACGTTGTTGAGGTAGCAGATTGTATAATTTTATTTTATGAAACATTACCACAATGTCTCAAAATAAAGGAATAACATTCTCATTGCAACATTCATAAAATGTTTGAGGATGTTATTGAGGCTGAGATGATGGAACATTTCCTATAACATGTTCCTGCCATGTGATATAATAACAAGGTCTCGGTCAAGGTCACATTTATTTTTAGAGCAACTCAACACCAAGCCAGGTTTGTGCCAAAGTGCTTTACAACCATCAGAATTGAGCAAGTTATCATAAAACATAAGTACATACGTACACACATGCATCATCATCATCATCATCATCATCATCACCGGCGGTCACTCGAAGCGAGTATGATTGTCCTCTCAATTGGTTTGTCTACTTGTGGGTCTTCAGATGGTTGTAGAGGCAGATCTGCGATCCACATACTTTGGTGCAGTGTGGACAGGGGAAAGTGGTGGTGGTTGGTGGTGGTGGTTGAGTCTTGTTCTCTGTCTACTTGTGGTGCTGTGGTTTTTTCTCTGCAGCACAGTGGAGCTCCATTTCATGACATGCAGCTACCTCCTGCACGGATTTCTGCCAGGAGCATCTATCCAGTGCAATGTCTTCCCAGGTGCTCGGTGTGATGGTGAATTTCTTCAGACTGGGCTTGATATTGTCCTTGAAACGGTTTTTTTCTTTTGCCTGCCGGGAGCTCACTGACCTTCCTTCAGCTGGGGTACAGGATGTCTTTGGGGAGACGTGTGTTGGACATGCGGATGACACGGCCTGTCCATCAGAGTTGGTGCTGCATTATTGTGGTGGTGATGCTAGTCATGTTGGCTTCTTCCAGAACACTGATGTTGGTGCGTCTGTCCTTCCAGCTGATCCTCAGCATCTTTCATAAGGATCTTTGGCGGTATTGTTCCAGGACTCTCAGGTGCCTGCTGTAGGTGGTCAATGACTCTGCTTCATACAGCAGGGTGGGGGGAACCACCCCTCTGTAGACCAGGAGTTTTGTTTGGGCCTTTAGGTCTCGGTCTTCAAAGACTCTTACTGAGTCTGGCATAAGCACCACTGACACAACTCAGGAGATGGTTGACCTCAGACTCGATGTCAGTTTATGTGGAGAGAAGGCTGCCGAAGTAGGAGAAGTGATCAACGTCTTCAATAAACACATACATACGTATCTCTGTTAAAAGAGTTGTGAGTACACATTTTAATGTGAGCACAAAAACATATACTACACTATGCACTTATGTGTTCCGGATGTGCTGGAAAGTCCGAAATTTCAACTTCTTACTGGAAAAATGGGGTCGTATGGTCCTTTAAGTTGAAGTGTGAAACTCAGAGCGTTTCTTTTCAGTCTGTAGGTCACCAAGATGCACTTATTAGAGCTCAGCAAGGCTGTATAGCATACTAGTACACAGTATTATTCACAATGTCTTCTCTTAAATACATATAATTTTGATTTTCAACATTGAATGGTCTCAACTTTATGAAAAATAAAAACAGTGTGTTAAATGGCCAAACACAAGTTTGCAATATAAATTTACAACACAGCTGATACATTTCTTTGGTAATGGGCCAGTTTACATTGCCAAATATTACTGACATAATGCCAGCCATATTAACGTCAGTCTCTTTTGGGTGTCCATATTTGTCCCCTGTTATTTTTAGTCTGGCCACTGGGGGGTGCAGCACTTCTTTTTGTGACCAACCAGCTAGAATTTCTGACGTCAGACATCAAGTGGAACACAATTTATCTGTTTCAACACAGTTTAGAAACAAAAAAGGTACCATGATGCAACAACACGTGTGTCCATGCCCCTGTCTTAGACTTAGACTGTCTTAGACTTAGACTTAAATGGATGATCCGCAGTGACGACCCCTAACAGGAGCAGCCGAAAGTAGTAGCAGTAGTAGTAGTAGTAGCAGTAGTAGCAGTAGTAGTAGTAGTAGTAGCCGTAGTAGTAGTAGTAGTAGCAGTAGTAGTAGTAGTAATAGTAGTAGTAGTAGTAGTAGTAGTAGACTGTAGCTTCAGTTAGCACCCAGTCTTGTTCTCGCCTGTTTGTTTCTTATTGGTGCACAGATCTTCTCAGACAATACTTGATTTGGGATTAAGTTCATCTCTGGACACAACAATCAGGAATGTTAGACAATAGCAACTGATTTCAGGGAGGTTATTTGTATATGTGGCGCCATCCTGTGCTTTACCTGTGCCCCCGTCCAGAGGGTTACTGGTTGTGTCAGGAAGGGTATCCAGCGTGAATTTTGTCAAATCGTTTTGCTGATTAAAAAAAAAATGAAATAAATAATAACAATAATAATGATGATGATGATGATGATAATAATAATAAAACATTTTATTTGCGGGCACCTTACAGAACACAGTAAAAAACAAGCAACACTGTATCAGACAGCAGAGCATCAAAAAAAAGCAGGTAGACAATAAGAAGTTAACACAACAGATAAGTATAACATCATCATCTGCACCAAACTCAGTGAAGCGTGGATCAGACTGAATATGCCAGTTTGAAAAGGTGCGTTTTGAGATGAGATTTGAAGGTTGAAAGAGAGTCAGTCTTGTGACTGTCTTGTGGGAGAGAGGTCCATAGGCGGGGGGCAGAATGACTGAAGGCTCTAGACCCCATGGTAGTCAAGCGGGCCAAAGGTGCAGTGAGTTAGAGAGCAGAAGAGGATCTGAGAGTTTGGGAGGGCGTGTGGATATGAAGGAGTTCAGAAAGATACGAAGCAGCTAGGTTATTAAGGGACTTAAAGGTGAGGACAAGACCAGACCGGATCTGTCAAGGCCTGGGTTAACAACGGCCTCCATTGGTGCTGCGCCCAGTTTCCATCAGTATGATGGAAACTGTAAAATCCACTGTGGTGACCCCTGAGAAACAGGAAACAAGCTGAAAGACAAACAAGAAGATCTGCATATGTAGGGGAGCTTGTATTTGGACATAAATGAAAAACCCTGAGAGAAGTTTTTTTTTCTTCCAGTTTCATCATGAACTGGATTTGTGTTCGAGTGTGTGAACGGTATAATCTGAATATCATGAAATCAAAGCATGACAATTTCACATAACTTCTCAAGGTGTTATGAAGTGTTATAGAGTGTTCTTAATCCAAGATCATTTCTTCTTCATCTAACTTGGCATTAGTCACAGAAGGTGGTGGTGACTACTGTAATAAGTGGCTGGAGCACACACAAGACGGTGTGTCCTCACAGGACATGATATACACATCTGCTACTAACAGCAGTCTCACCAGGAAGCTCATTTGCATAGAGAGGACACTTCTTATTTGAAGGACATGCTTCAGTGCTCATGAAACCTTTATAACTCTGCAAGTCCAAAGCAAAGCCACCAACACTTGTTCATTGTGACAGCAAAGGTAAAAATCATGTGTTGGAGCAGCATTTTCATCCTGACATGTGCTGCCTTTATTCAAGGTAAGACCGGCAGAGATGATTCACTGTCTTCCTTGTTTTCCTCATCTCAACTTTTCCTCCCCTGAAAGAACTTTCTCTGATCTCACCAGTTTGTGTTTCCCCACCTGCCCATTGTTTCTACCAAGTCCCTGTTTGTGTTTTACACTGTTGAGTTTCAGTTAAAACAACACCTGAAAAAAGGAATTCTATGTGTTTATATGATGTAATGAGTAACACATCTGTCCTTTCACAGAGATTTCCAGATGTACATGTGAGACAATGAAGGCCTTCACTTTCAGTCTGTTTGTGTGTTTCTGTTTTCAGGATCAAGCAGTCAGGTCACTGTGACTCAGACTCCTTCAATGAAAGCTGCCAATGTAGGAGGATCAGTCAGTCTGGCATGCAAACTGAGTCAACCCCCTAGAATTTATCAGGGCAATCCACTTATCTCCTGGTACCAACAGAAACCTGGAGAAACTCCTAAACTCCTCATTTATTATGCAAACACTCTTCAGTCAGGAACTCCATCGAGGTTTAGTGGCAGTGGGTCTGGGACTGACTTCACCCTGACCATCAGTGGAGTCCAGGCTGAGGATACAGCAGTTTACTACTGTCAGAGTGAACACTATATCAATAGTCAGGATGTATTCACACGGTGATAGAGAGCCGTACAAAAACCTCCCTCTGTTTCACAGTGACTGATCTGCCAGCTGGGACATACGGTAAGCTCTATAACAACAACATCACCATTAATAACAATAATGATAATAACAATAATGATAATAATAATAATAATAATAATAACAAAAATATAATTGTAGTAATATGTTGTTCTTGGTCTTCTTCTGATATATGGTATTAGTTGCATTGTCTGTTTTTCTATTCTATTATTGTTATTGTATTACTGGTTTCATACTAATGAACAAATTAAAAAAAATATTCTTTTCAAATTTGTCAGTTTTGTCAGTGTTTCTCTTTTGTTGTCCTCACATCTGTATACATCCTATGATCACACAAAAAGTACCATTTCAATAAAATGGAAAGTAAATCCTACATGACATGAAAGTGTGAGATTTACTTTGAAACATTACTGAATCCCCCAACCTCTGAAACCAGAGTTTAGCCTCCTCAGAAAATGGACAGATAAATGTGGTCATCCATTGATAAAAGTCGATGCTTCACACAATATGTTTAGAAAACTGCTGATTTCAGAGTTTTCAGTCACGTTGCCTTGTTGTTTGAGAGCAATGTAAAAAATTATGATTTTAACCAAATATAACATGATGAACCAACATGTTTAATGATGTGTTCACCTACACGGTGCAATAATTAAATCAAATGATCATTAATGGTGTGATTATTACCTTCTTTAAATAAATTAACATAAAACTGACAAAACAAGTATGTAAGTAAGAATTTGCCGCTTAAAATATTTTCGTTCGTTTTGTGTACAAAATAATCTATTGACATATTTACTGGATTTTTTTTCTATCAAGTTATATATTTATTTCGTGGTAACTATAAAACGTATAATCAAATTCAAAATTAAAAACATTCCTTGAAAAGTTATAAATTAGAATATATTTTGTTCAGTTTTGAAAGCAGAAGTTTTACTTAACAACATTGAGAATTTGCTGCCCAAATATCTTTTCAAAATATCATCCTTATATTTATTTAAAGTTTAATAAAAGCAGTCATATTTTAGAATGACCTACTTTTTCTTTTGGTTTTTATCATTTGTCAATGTTGTGTCCAATTTTAACATTTCTGGTGTTAAAACTATTTGGTTGTATGTGTAGTGAGAAAGAGTCTCAATCCCAAGGGAAATGTTTTTTGGAGGAAACAGAAAACACTGGAAATAATTAACAATAATAATAATAATAATAATAATAATAATAATAATGGGGGTATGGGGTACCGGGACAGTTGCTACAAGCCATCCGGTCCTTGTTTAACCAAAGTGAGAGCTGTGTCTGCATTCGCGGCACAAAGTCAAACACGTTTTCAGTGGGTGTCGGACTCCGCCAAGGTTGTCCCTTGTCTCCGATTCTGTTTGTGATATTCATGGACAGGATCTCAAGGCGCAGCCAAGGTGAGGAGTGTGTCCGTTTTGTGAACCTCAGAATTGCGTCTCTGCTCTTAGCAGATGATGTGGTTTTGTTGGCTTCATCAGAACGTGACCTCCAGCGCACTGGGGCGGTTTGCAGCGGAGTGTGAAATGACCGGGATGAGAGTCAGCACCTCCAAGTCTGAGGCCATGGTCCTCTACCGGAAAATGGTGGATTGTTCCCTCCGGGTTGTGGATGAGTTGTTGACTCAAGTGAAGGAGTTCAAGTATCTCGGGGTCTTGTTCACGAGTGAGGGTAGGACGGAGCGGGAGATTGACAGGCGGATTGGTGCAGCATCAGCAGTAATGTGGACGTTGTACCGGACTGTTGTGGTGAAGACGGAGCTGAGCCGGAAGGCAAAGCTCTCAATTTACCAGTCAATCTTCGTTCCAACCCTCACCTAGGGTCATGAGCTGAAATGAGTTTCCTCCGTAGGGTGTCTGGGCTCCAGAGGTGGAAAAGTACAAAAATATTGTACTCAAGTAAAAGTACCAATACTTTGATGAAATATTACTCAAGTAGAAGTAAAAGTACTCATCTGAAAATGTACTCAAGTAAAAGTAAAAAGTAGTTCATTTGAAATGTACTTTAAGTAAAAGTTACTTAGTTACTTTCTTTGTGTGGGGTGTGAGGGTAGTAGAAATAGGACAAGGGGTCAGAAATCCATAACTATTTTGTTTTTAATTAAAGAACAAGTGTAACAAATGTAAGCGCAATAACAACAACTTCACAACAACTGAACTTATTGTTCAGTTTAAGTAGCATCTTAAAGTTAGTTGAGCTCATCCATTTAGTGGTACAACATTAAACATGCTTACTCTCACGTTTTCTCTCTCTCACTCTCTCACACGCACATACTCTCCCTCTCTCTCCCTCTCACCCTCTCTCTCTCTCACACACACAGGTAAAAAGTACAAAGTAACGCCCACATGATGACGTTCATAAGTGTTGCTACAAAGTCAAACTGACATAAAGGAGCAGCAATATTCCAGAGGAGACATGCTTGTGTGTGTGTGTGTGTGTGTGTGTGTGTGTGTGTGTGTGTGTGTGTGTGTGTGTGTCTGTGTGTGTCTGTGTGTGTGTTTGTTAAACCGTCAGAGAATGAGAATGTGTTAATGCCATCTCCACAGCTGCAAGAGCGCTATAGAGGGCATGTGTGTGTAAGTGCGATAACAACAAAGAATACCTACACAAATGTAAGTGTAATTACAATAACATACATGTCAACACCAACAGCAACAGCTGTTATACTGCAAATCAAGGCCGCTAGTTTTGTGACACCCTGAATCACCTGTAACCTAGTCTACAAACTTCTTGTTCAGTTTAAGCAGCTGCTGATTTTCAAAGTTAATTGAGCTCATCCATTTAGTGGTAAAAAACATTAAACAGGCTTGTGCACGCCTACTTTCTCTCTCTGTTTCTCTCTCACAGAGGTACAAACTACAAAGTAATGTCCACATGATGACGCTCACAAGTGTTACAAAATTAAAGAAACTAACATAAAAGAGCAGCAATATTCCAGAGAGGAATATTGCAAATCAAGGCCACTAGTTTTGTGACACCCTAAATCACCTATAACCTAGTCTACAAACTTCTTGTTCAGTTTAAGCAGCAGCTGATTTTCAAAGTTAGTTGAGCTCATCCTTGCTCGCTTTGCAGTGAACAGTAATCCAGCACAACTGAAAAGCCGCTCGCAGGCAGCTGAAGCAGGCAGGCCAGTGTTGAGTTTCAGAGAGAGTTTTTTTAAATTTGGAAAGGAGTTTAGCAGATCCATATCGTTTGGGATACAGGCTAGGTACCCTTCCAACTCCCCTGTACCTTCTGACCTTCTGGACTTCATTGAGGAGAAGAAATCATCTTCATCTGAGGAATGTTATCCAACTTGCTCCACTTCCACCTCTGCCATCTGGTCAAGGTGTTGTCTGACATAAGCCAGACCTGTCGAGTGACAAACAACACATTTCTGACAATTAAGACTTGATTAATTTACCAAGAGTGCACCATAATGCATAATGCCTTATAGCACTGACCACGTTGTATTGAGTATAAAACAAAGTAGATCTCCAATAAACTGTTGAAAAGCAGTTTATTATAAGATGCAATCATACCTGTTTCTATGACATCAGGCCTCTCTGTCCAGGTGGTCTTGAACTTCGGTAGAAGTATTGCTGCCGCAATCAGTTCTGGGTCCATCATCATCTCACCAAAACGCTTTTGGACACCATCCTGAATGGCTTTGATGAGTGGTAGACACATCTTGGATGAGGTCTCTTGCCTTTTGAGTTTTACTTGTAGCTGACATATCACTGGAAGAAGCCACCCTAAGTGTGTGTTGGTCTCTGCCTGAAGTATGTTCAAGGCCTTTACCAGAGGTTTCATCACTGAGCAGTAATCAGTCAGGAAAGCAATTTCTGCTTGAGTCAGCCTGGCATAAATAGAATACAAACAATTGTTAGGAAATCAAGCAGGAAAAGTTAAGTTTCAAGTATGTAAATACACATTCACACTTTCATACTGTTGAAATGCAAATTAAAACTTACGTTTTCAATTTGAATTCTTCACAAATATTCCTGATTGCATCCTCCCCTTTCTCTTGTATGATCCGTATGATTCTCTCCACAGCCATGAATGTTGAATTCCACCGTGTTTGATTTGGTCGGATGAGCTGGAGTCGGCAATGATCTTCCGCAACTTCTGCTGCCATGTATGAACGACCCGTATTGTTCCACATGGCTTGACATTTCCCAAAGGCTGCACGTGATAGTCTCTTGTATGTGTCCATCTTCTTTTCTGCTATCTCAGCATCTGTTGTGGCAACTAAGTTGAGAAGATGGCATGCACACCTTTGTTGTGTAGGAAGTTGGTACTCCAGGCCATTATCTTGCTCCAGGAGGCTGAATGTGTCCAGGTAGTTGGCTGTGGGCTCATCATCAATTGAATCTCTGTCCGACTCAGCATCTGATTCTGGCTATGTTCTCCGAAGACACTAAAAGCTTTAACGAAGTTTGAGCCACTATCTGTTGTGGTTCTCACCACTTTGCCCCTAATTCTATACTGACAGTGTATGTCGTCAAGTGCCCCTGCAAGGACATCAAAGGTGTGGGACCCTCTTAACCAAGGCTAATTTCCCCGAGTCCACTCAAGACTACTAGCAACTAACAGCTAGCCTTTACACACTCAAGTACCAGGGGCTAGCTGTTATGCAAATTTAGCCAATGTCCTAAAGACTTAAACAGACTGCAAATATACATTACGCGTTTTGTATCTGTTTGAAGTACGATAAACATGCGGGTTGTCGGCTGGAGCGAGTTCATTTGGTACTTAATGATGTGTCACGTTTGATTATGTTAGCATAGCAGCTAATTAGAATGTGCTGGCTAGCTGTGTGTTTCTTCTACTGTCAATGGTTGCAGGTGCTAGCATAAAAATGCCCACGAAATGGGGTGAGCCTGGGTTGGCTATATTAAATAAAACTACTAATGAGACAGCAGAAATACTTACCAAAACATGCTTCTGCAGATTTGAAGTGGAGTTGTTGAAAGCAGACAGGTACTTCACTGCTGGGAGGCACATCTTGCACTGCATGATGATGCTGTTGCCTTTCCTACGCTTGAACAAAAAGAAATCTTCCAAATGTGGCCAAGGATTTTTTTCTGCATCTAGTTCTACAGACTTCGATGTTTCAGCTTGAGCTTCATCTATTATTTCTAGGTCCGGGTCTTCTGGACCGCGACCGCTGGCCGTGTCTGCTTTGTCGACCTCCATTCTAGCACTAGAAACTAAAAACTTCGCGCCCACTAACCTAGCTTGTCCGCGCACGCCCTCTATGTTCACGCGCCAGTGCTAATCACATCATCATTTGTCACTGTTGGTTCTGGCCATTGGTTTACTGTCTATGGTTCTGGCGCGTATTTTTCCCCTGTAGGTTGAATTGTTATTTTTACTCAGTAACGGATAGGATTTATAAAGTAGCTAAGTACAATACTTGAGTCAAAACGTACTCAAGTAAAATACAAAATGCCGATTTTAAATTGTACTTAAAAAATACAAAATACACAAAAAAAGTATTCAATACAGTAACGTGAGTAAATGTATTTCGTTACTTTCCACCTCTGCTGGGCTCAGCCTTAGAGATAGGGTGAGGAGCTCGGACATCCGGAGGGAGCTCAGAGTAGAGCCGCTGCTCCTTCGCGTCGAAATGAGCCAGTGGAGGTGGTTCAGGCATCTGATTAGGATGCCTCCTGGGCGCCTTCCTTTGGAGGTTTACTGGGTACGGCCAACTGGGAGGACATCCCGGGGTAGACCCAGAACTCGCTGGAGGGACTTCATGTCCAATCTGGCCTGGGAACGCTTTGGAAACCCCAGGAGGAGCTGGAGGACGTTGCTGGGGAGAGAGACGTCTGGAGTGCCCTACTTAGCTTGCTGCCACCGCGACCCGACTCTGGGGAAGCGGCTTATGATGAATGAATGAATGAATGAATGAATGAATGAATGAATGATAATAATAATAATAATGATGATGATGATGATGATGATGATAATAATAATAATAATAATAATAAATTGAGGTTGTGCCCAAACATTATGAGCAGAGCGGATCATAAAACAGAAGTTGCCATGAGAAAGGGAAAGTCCAGTTAAACATTTATTTGGCCACGGTAAAGCAAAAGCTTATTTTCAGCGTCAGTGTGAAGACAACAGTTCTTTATCAGTAGCAGCTAAACAAAGACAGGTCTGCATGTAGGAGACTCTGTGCATCAGTCCCACTCGATGGTTTATAAGGACAAACTCAACTCTTGTCACTCAGTGACACCCATCACACCTACATGTATCTCATCTGCATGTGCAGCACTGTAGATGTTGACAGTTGACTAGGACCAGTTCTAGGTTCCTAGGAGCAGTTTATAACTAGCATCAAATGATTGCAGACCACAGACCAGGGGTAAAGTTTGAACTACCAGCTTGTTTTTACGTATATAAAGAATTGTAAACACAGACAGAGAAACATACACAATTACACAATAACACAGTGAGAATGGATAAATTCCTTGAAACCTCTTGTTTTATGATTTAACCCTCATTAAACCACTATTTTGACTTTCAGATAATTTAGATAGATATTTTAGTTCTAATTTAGGATCCGTTTAATTCTAATTTGAAGTTATCTCTTGTTTGAGTTGAAAAATTATGTTAATTTGTTTTATGTTCTATTTTGTTCCATTAGGCCTTTAAGTTTCAGTTCTAATTTCCATTAACCTAAGTTACTTAACCAGTAAATCAGAATGCCAAAAGTAACACACAATTGCATTACCCCATGAACAATATGAATGAGTAATAAACTCTGCCGATACAGCAACACAATATCAGATCAAAAATCAAAATCAATCATCAATGTAGGCTATAATCCGTCCTTTTTTGGAAAATCCGTTGTTGGTCCACTGAGTCCAACTGCGTTTTGCAGTAACAAACTGGAAATGTCAGTCCTACCACAATCCAGGTGCTCGAATCTGTAGGCTGCTGTCCTGAGAATGAGCTGTCTGAAGCCGCAGACAGACCACGTGGATCCAGCAGGGCTCCTATAGGTGGCTCGCCATCTTGGGTGATGAAACACCAAGCGCGATCTTCCCAATCCAAGAAAAACCCCTGGCCTGCATTATAACAGGCACATCACACATGCAAAGACATTAGTTTACATATCTCTCAATAAAATAATCAAAAGAAAACAACAGAAGTACCGACTGACATGGTCAATCTGCCCACCGCTAAAACGTGACGCATTGTAATGTCTGTGCTAATACACCATGCTGCTGCTGCAGCCCAGCTGGAAGGAGCTAGCTTAGCAACTCGGTTTGCACAAAAGAAACATACATTCTGAATTCGGTTCACAAAAGAAACACGTAGCTCCTCAATAATCTTTACACAAGTTATGATCCCCAACATAACGGAGCTACTTAGAGCTTTAACTAGCCTATGCACACACACATTGAAAACAGATAAGTTGGGCTAGTTAGCAGTTGACTCACCAAGTCCTGGACGACACTCGGACACAACACAAACCCAGGGCTCGGAGGAGGACCAGACCAACAAAACACTCAACTTGGATTATTTGATGTTTATTCCTCAACTCCAAAAACCAACTGCAGCAGGA
The DNA here is from genome assembly GCF_029633865.1 of Lampris incognitus. NCBI lineage: Eukaryota > Metazoa > Chordata > Actinopteri > Lampriformes > Lampridae > Lampris > Lampris incognitus. The sequence goes on along the minus strand of NC_079221.1, from coordinate 50,925,861 downwards.
ACAACCCTGCACCAGCAAGCCCGGGAACATAAACCACGCCCCCAGCTCACAGCCCTGCTGGGTGAGAGGCATAGTCCCTAGTGTCCGCCACACAGCCCCCCCCCCCGAACACCCAGAAGGGACTCCTGGAAAGAAAATGAGTGTCTCACTGGAGGCTTAAGCAGCCTGCCATAATGGCTGCGCCGTCCCTCAGCCGAAACAATAGGTGAAACACAGTCCAAAGCCGGCTGAGAAGCAGAATGCTGAACCCGTGAAGACACTGCCGGGGTCCTGGAAGGAGGACGACCCCGACGGGGAACCTGGGCCGGAAACACAACTTCGCCTAACCCTGTGCGCCAGTTTAAGCCTATCAAGCGTGACACGCTCCCTACGCCCACCCATATCCAGCACAAAACCCTTAGGACCCGTCTCAAGAACCCGAAATGGGCCATCGTATGGGGGTTGGAGGGGCGAGCGGTGAGCATCATGCCGTACAAAAACAAAATGAGCCGACATGAGCTCCGCAGGCACGAACGACCGCGGAAAACAGTGGTGAACGGGGCCTGGAACCCGAGTGCTGTCGGACAAAAAAGGATAAACGGCCGGACGGGGTCGAGGAGCGGAACTCCCGGACAAAATTCCCCAGGGACGCGGAGCGGCTGACCGAGCACCAGCTCAGCGGGCGCAGCGTCGAGGTCCTCCTTAGGAGCCGAACGCAACCCGAGCATAACCCAAGGTAAACGGTCCACCCAGTTACCATCCGAGAGCGCAGCGCTGCCTTGAGCGACCGGTGAAAACGTTCACACAAGCCTTTAGCCTGAGGGTGGCACGCGGTAGTGCGGTGTACCTGCACACCCAAGGATCGCGCAAGTGCCGACCAGAGCGCTGACACGAACTGGGGTCCCCTGTCTGAGGTGAAAACTGACGGAGTGCCGAAACGGGCGACCCAGGAGGAAAGAAAAGCGCGTGCAACGTTCGAGGATGTTGTGGAGGACAGAGGGACAACCTCTGGCCACCTGGTGGTCCGATCTACCATTGTGAGCAGGTGCGTAAAACCCTGTAAAGAAGGTAGAGGGCCCACCAGGTCCACATGCACGTGGTCGAAATGTCTGGCCGGGATCGCAAACGGTTCGAAGGGCGATTTAGTGTGCTGGTGGACCTTAGCGCGCTGGCACGCTACACATGCAGCTGCCCACCCCTTGACGTCCTTGCGGAGGCCAGGCCAGACGAACTTGGAACCGACCAACTTCACCTACGCCCGAACTCCAGGGTGCGAGAGGGAGAGAATCGAATCGAAAACTCGACGGCGCCAGGCCACTGGAACAACGGGGCGGGAACGGCCGGTGGAGACATCGCAGAGGAGGGGAGGACTGCCTCCCTGCATCACAGCGTCCTCTAGCTTGAGACCGGTACGCGTTGACCTAAGGGCAAGGACGTCCGGGTCGCTGGGACACACAAGCACACACGACAGACAATCAGCAACAGGGTTGGACTTCCCGGCCACATGCTGAATGTCCGTTGTGAACTCGGAGATTGCCGCTAGGTGGCGCTGCTGACGAGCAGACCACGGCTCAGTCACCTTGGACATGGCGAAAGTCAGCGGCTTATGATCCCTCCAGCAGGAAGCGGAAATGCCGGGTTGCAAGGTGCGGTGCCAGCAACTCCCGGTCAAAAACGCTGTACTTGCGCTCGCTGTCTCGCAGTTTGCGGCTAAAAAATGCGAGTGGCTGCCACGCATTCGCCACACGCTGTTCAACCACAGCCCCCACGACTATGTCAGACGCATCGGTTGTTAAAGTTATGGACGCCGTGGGTGTGGGATGGGCGAGGAGGGCAGCGTTAGCCAGGGCGCACTTAGCTCCGTCAAAGGCCTGGACCCGTTCGGGAGTCCAGTCGACTGGGTCGTTAGCCTTCTTAAGCCGCAGGGCTTCGTAAAGTGGCTGAAGGAGGTGGGCAGCGCGAGGGAGGAAACGGTTATAGAAATTCACCATTCCCAGGAATTCCTGCAATGCCTTAACAGAGACTGTGTTAAGGTTTGTAGAACGAACCCAATAGCGACAACACAAGACAAAGTAAAGCACCAACCTGGCAGGACTCGTAGAGGAGAGCCGGCCGGGCCTGGACAGAAGGGGGAGGCGCTTCAGGCGGAACTTGAGAATAGCTTCTTAAAAATGGGAAAACGTAAACTGCCCCCTCAATCCGAAAAGGAAAAAAAGTAAACTGCTCCTTTAAAGTCCGAAAGGGAAAAAACGTAAAATGCTCCTTTAAAGTCCGAAAGGGAAAAAACACAAACTGCTCCTTTAAAGTCCGAAAGGGGAAAAAACACAAACTGCTCCTTTAAGGTAGAAGTCCAACCGAGTAATAAGATCCACAGTGAGAGAGGAGAAATTAGAATATCAAAAACTTGATCTCAACTAGAAAATCACGATGGGAAAATCCACTGGGGAAAACACAAAGAGAGTTCTTCTCCGAACAAGCTCTCAAGGAGAACTGACACAAGGGAATAATCAGACAAGCAAAAACACGGAGAATACTACAATCTGTACTCCACCGGGAGACACAGAAATGTCACAAAACTCGAGACGAAGAATTTACTCACGGGACTGTTCAGGACGAACTCGCGACGAGTTCTGGAAAGCAAACAAACTTATACTAGAGTGGTTAACGAGTAGGTAGGCTGCAGGTGTTTCAGACGCGCCCTTCCCCCGCTCTCATTGCTGGTTGCCAGGTTGGTCAACAGACCGAGCCCTAACAGTACCCCCCCCTCTACGGGAGCCACCAGGCGACCTGCCAGGCTTGTCAGGGTGACGGCGATAGAACTCAGCGAGCAGACCAGGGTCCATGATGAGCTGGCGGGATACCCAGCTTCGTTCCTCCACCCCATAGCCCTCCCAGTCAACCAAATACTGGAACCCCCGTCCCCTGCGTCGGACGTCCATCAGCCGACGGACCTTCCACTGTGGATGCCCATCCACAATCTCAGGGGGAGGCGGAGCTGGGGCCGGAGGCATAAGGGGGCTCTCGGAGACAGGCTTTACTCGGGACACATGAAAAACCGGATGGATCTTCATGGAGGCCGGGAGCTTAAGACGCACAACTGCAGGACTGGGTACTTCCTGGATCTCGAAGGGTCCAACGAACCGGGGATTCAGCTTCTTGGCAGAGGACTGAAGGGGGAGATCCTTGGTGGACAGCCAGACTCTCTGTCCGGGTTGGTAAGCTGGTGCTGTGGATCGGCGACGGTTAGCTCCTCGTCTGGCACGTTCCGTAGCACGGAGCAGCGCAGCCCTGGTGATCTCCCAGACACGACGACAGCGGTCCAGATGAGTCTGCACGGAGGGAACCTCCACTTCGGACTCCTGTGCAGAGAAGACGGGCGGCTGGTAACCCAGGGATGCCTCAAAGGGCGAGAGGCCGGTGGCGGAGCTGACCAGGGAGTTGACCGCATACTCGACCCAGGGGAGAAACTGACTCCAGGAGGTTGGCTTCTTGGCAGCGACGCAACGGAGAGCAGATTCCACACTCTGGTTCATCCTCTCAGTCTGTCCGTTAGTCTGCGGATGATATCCCGACGAAAGGCTGACCGAGGCGCCCAACCCCTTGCAGAAAGCACGCCACACACGGGAAACAAACTGGGGCCCTCTGTCTGACACAATGTCCTTGGGAAGTCCATGCAAACGGAAGACGTGGCTCATCAGGAGGTCAGCGGTTTCTGAAGCAGAAGGAAGCTTAGGCAAAGCCACCAGGTGAACACCCTTGCTGAAGCGATCCACCACCGTCAGGATCACTGTGTTGCCCTGAGACGGAGGAAGTCCAGAGACAAAATCCAACGCCACATGGAACCAGGGCCGACTGGGAATAGGAAGGGGCTGCAGCAGACCAGCCGGTGCCTGGTGAGAGGCCTTGCTTCGGGCACAGATGGTGCAGGCCATGACGAACTCCTTGACGTCCCTCCTCATAGTGGGCCACCAGAACCGTCGAGCTATGAAAGTGAAAGTGCGGTGGACTCCAGGGTGGCAAGCGAGCTGACTGGTGTGGCCCCATTTGAGGACCCGAGACCTCACTGAGTCCGGAACAAACAGTCGGCGAGGCGGCACGTTGCTCGGGGCTGGACTGGAGCGCAAGGCGCGCTTGACCACCGTTTCAAGGCCCCAGGTCACCACGCCAACGACCTTGGTCTCAGGGAGGACGGGACTTGGTTCCACCGTTACAGGTTCCTTAAGGTGTTGACGAGACAGACCATCTGCCTTGGTGTTGCGGGAGCCAGGACGATAAGTCAGTGTGAAGTCGAACCGACTGAGGAAGCTGGCCCATCGTGCCTGCCGACCATTGAGACGTTTGGTTGCCCGGATGAACGTCAGGTTCTTATGATCAGTCCAGATGGTAAATGGATGCTCTGCCCCCTCCAGCCAATGGCGCCATTCCTCAAGTGCAGCCACTACAGCGAGAAGCTCCCGATTACCAACATCGTAGTTCTCCTCGGCGGGAAGGAACCGGCGGGAGAAGAACGCGCAAGGATGAACCTTCTGGTCGGCCTCTGATCGTTGGGAGAGCACAGCCCCCAATCCGGTGTCCGAAGCGTCCACCTCAACTATGAACTGCCTCTTGGGATCGGGATGGAGTAGGACGGGGGCACTGGTGAACCTCTCCTTGAGCGACAGAAATGCAGAGCGAGCAGCTGGGGACCAGACGAACGGCTGAGAGGGGGAGGTTAGACGGGTGAGGGGTTCTGCTACAGAGCTGTAGTTTCGGACGAACCTCCTGTAAAAGTTCGCGAACCCGAGGAAGCTCTGCAGTTCCTTACGTGACTTAGGATCCGGCCATTCCACCACCGCTTTGATCTTGCGAGGATCAGCTCGAGTCTTGCCTCCCTCCACGATAAAACCTAAGTAGTCTACTGACTCAGAATGGAACAGGCATTTCTCAGCCTTGACGAACAGCCGGTTACGAAGGAGGCGTTCGAGAACCTGCCGCACGTGCTGGACATGCTCCTCGAGGGACCTGGAGAAGATGAGGATGTCATCAAGGTAGACGACAACGAATTGGTCGAGCATGTCGCGAAGGATGTCATTCATGAGTGCCTGGAACACCGCCGGGGCGTTGGTGAGGCCGAACGGCATTACCAGGTACTCATAATGACCACGGGGAGTCTTAAAGGCTGTCTTCCACTCGTCCCCCTTCCGGATCCGAACGAGATGGTAGGCGTTCCGGAGATCCAGCTTAGTGAAGACAGTCGCCTGGGTCAGGGGTTCGAGGGTGGAGCTCATCAGAGGCAGGGGGTATTTATTCTTGATGGTGATGTCGTTGAGTTGGCGATAATCAATTCAGGGTCGGAGACCACCATCCTTCTTCTTAACGAAAAAGAAACCAGCTGCCACCTGGGAGGATGAGGGTCGGATGAGCCCTGCCGCCAACGATTCTGAAATGTAATCGTCCATAGCAGCCTTCTCGGGGATGGAAAGGCTGTAAAGACGACTGCTAGGGAGAGAGGCCCCAGGACGGAGGTTGATAGCACAATCATATGGCCGATGCGGAGGGAGAGACTGAGCCCGCGTCTTGCTGAAGACCTCCCCGAGATCATGATACTCGGGAGGAACAGAGGAAAGATCGGGAGGAGGGGCAATCGGAACAGTCTGGACTGCTGGACCAGGTGCGGCCTGAAGACACCGGGCGTGACAGGAGGAGCTCCACTCCAAAATGTTACCAGACGACCAAGCAATGTGTGGCTCATGCTGAGCCAACCAGGGACGCCCCAAGATCACAGGAACTAAGGGAGACTGGATGACGAAGAACTGAAGGCTCTCCACATGGTTTCCAGCAATAGTGAGAGACACGGGACAGGACTGTCGGGTAACACTGGCCAGGCGGCGCTCATCCAGAGCAAAGGCCTCTATTGGCCTCTCCAATTCCTCACATGGAATGTTAGCTTGAGCAGCAAACGTAGAGTCCAAGAAACACCCATCAGCTCCCGAATCGATGAGTGCGCCTACAGTGAGCCGCTGGTCTGCCCAAGCCAGGGTAACGCTCACAAGATGGTTAGCCGGAGCAGGATGGCGGGAACAGGAAAGACGGCTCACTAGGATCTCCCGGGGTCCCAGTGAGCCTAATCTTTTGGCCGCGTAGGACACTCGCTGATCCGGTGTCCCTTAAGACCGCAGTAGAGACAGAGACCTGCCTTGAACCGGGCCTCACGTTCAGCGGGAGTCAGTCGTGTACGCCAAAGCTGCATAGGTTCCTCCTCTGTCACTGTCTGGGAGGAGGAGAGGCTTGCCACAGGGGAAGTGGAGTGCGACGAAGAAGAGCCCCCTTCGGAAGCTCTGGATGGCTGAGAGGTAGAAACGGTTCCCCGTAGACCTCGCTCGCGCCTTCTCTCGCGGAGACGTCCATCGATGCGGATGGCAAGGCTGATAAGGTCGTCGAGAGAGGTAGGATCCTCCCGGGTGGCTAGCTGATCCTTGACGGCATCGCTGAGGCCCCTACGGAAGGTTACCCGAAGTGACTGGTCGTTCCAGCCACTCTCAGCCGCAGCCAGCCTGAACTCGACTGAGTAGTCAGTGACACTGCCACTGCCCTGCTGGATCCTGCTCAATCGGACACCCGGATCCTGACCGTACACTGGATGATGGAATACCTTCCGAAGCTCAGCCACAAAGTCATCGTAGGAAGAGCAGAAACTGGCCCCCATGGACCAGGAAGCAGTGGCCCACTGAGCAGCGCGGCCAGTCAGCAGGTTAGTCACGTAAGCAACTTTTGCAGCATCTGTGGTGAACCCCCTGGAATGGTGGGCGAAGACAAGCTCACACTGCATGATGAACGTGGCACAGGTCTCAAAGTTGCCATCAAAAGGCCTGGGATTGGAGATACTGGGCTCCCGGAAATCCGAAACATAAACGGTAGGATTGTCTAAGGCAACGGCTGCGGGCACTGCTGGAGGAGGGGCGGCCGGAACTGGTGGGACAGCTGGCTGGATGGTGATAGCCGCTGTGAGAGTTTGCAACTGCTTAAGAACCTCCTCTTGTTGGCTCGCGAGCGCCGCTTGCTGGGCCGAAAGAGAATCCACCGAAGCCTGGAGGGGTTGCACCTGAGCCCGGAGGCCCTGCATGGCAACAGCGGCCTCTTGTAGTTGCTGGCCGTGGGAGGCTGTAAGCTGAATCTGCTTATAGAGAGCAGCCTGGACAGGATTGGCGTCTGGGTTGTCTGGGTTCATAGTGAAGGCGAGTACGTACTGTTAAGGTTTGTAGAACGAACCCAATAGCGACAACACAAGACAAAGTAAAGCACCAACCTGGCAGGACTCGTAGAGGAGAGCCGGCCGGGCCTGGACAGAAGGGGGAGGCGCTTCAGGCGGAACTTGAGAATAGCTTCTTAAAAATGGGAAAACGTAAACTGCCCCCTCAATCCGAAAAGGAAAAAAAGTAAACTGCTCCTTTAAAGTCCGAAAGGGAAAAAACGTAAACTGCTCCTTTAAAGTCCGAAAGGGAAAAAACACAAACTGCTCCTTTAAAGTCCGAAAGGGGAAAAAACACAAACTGCTCCTTTAAGGTAGAAGTCCAACCGAGTAATAAGATCCACAGTGAGAGAGGAGAAATTAGAATATCAAAAACTTGATCTCAACTAGAAAATCAAGATGGGAAAATCCAATGGGGAAAACACAAAGAGAGTTCTTCTCCGAACAAGCTCTCAAGGAGAACTGACACAAGGGAATAATCAGACAAGCAAAAACACGGAGAATACTACAATCTGTACTCCACCGGGAGACACAGAAATGTCACAAAACTCGAGACGAAGAATTTACTCACGGGACTGTTCAGGACGAACTCGCGACGAGTTCTGGAAAGCAAACAAACTTATACTAGAGTGGTTAACGAGTAGGTAGGCTGCAGGTGTTTCAGACGCGCCCTTCCCCCGCTCTCATTGCTGGTTGCCAGGTTGGTCAACAGACCGAGCCCTAACAGACTGGGCGGGGAAATTCCGCCAGCGCTTGCACCTTAGAAGGCAACGGGACCGCGCCTTGCGGCGAAATGCGGTGACCCAAGAAGTCAATCACCGGCAGTCCAAACTGACACTTGGCCGGGTTGACTATCAGGCCGTGTTCGTCCAGGCGACGGAAAACCTGTTTCAGGTGCGCCAGGTGCTCTTCAGCTGACGGACTGGCCACTAATATATCGTCGAGATAAACGAATACGAAGGCAAGGTCACGCAACACCGAGTCCATCAGCCTCTGAAAGGTTTGCGCTGCCCCCTTCAAGCCAAAGGGCATGCGCATGAACTCAAAAAGCCCAAACGGGGTGATCACTGCGGTCTTGGGCACGTCCTCTGCGCGCACAGGAACCTGATGATAGCCGCGCACCAGGTCCACCTTAGAGAAAGTAGTGGTACCTGCCAGGCGTATGGAAAAGTCCTGAATGTGTGGGATGTTCAGGCGGCGAAAGTCGCCGCAAGGCCGCCACGACCCATCCGCCTTGGGCACCGTGTGAAGCGGCGAGGCCCACGGGCTGTTGGAACGCCTCACTATACCCAGACGCTCCATGATGGCGAACTCCTCCTTAGCTGGAGCCCGTTTTATCGCGTCGAGGCGCCGCGCGCGCGCAAAAACTGGCGGTCCCAGAGTGGGAATGAAATGTTCTACCCCGTGTTTAGTAACCGCGGTGGAAAAGGCAGGTGTAGTCACCGATGGAGAATCCCCCAGCAAACGTTGAAAAACATCCCCTAATGCTAAAAAGTTAGCGTGTGTTAACGGCCCGGCTCCCCCTGTCTCGCACGGAAAAGTGGCGAAAGACACAGCATCAATTAAACGGCGGTTTGCAGCATCAACCAGCAGACCATTAGCACACAGAAAATCCGCGCCGATAATAGGAACAGTAATGGCGGCGACTACAAAGTCCCACTCAAAATGGCGCCCGCGGAAGCAAACAGTCACCAACCTTGTGCCAAACGTCGCAATGGACGAACCGTTAACTGCACTCAACAGTGGGCCGCCGCCTTCGGCCGACCTGTCTGTCTTAGCAGGAGGGAGTAGGCTCTTTTGCGAGCCTGAGTCCACCAGAAACCGTCTTTCTGACATCGTGTCCTTAATGAAGAGCAGCTCACTACGTCCGCCAGCGCCCACAGCTGCTACCGAGCGCTGCCCGGGAGTTTCCCGCCGCCCCAAACGTGCACGGAGGGACGCAGCGCCTCGCCTTGCCGCCGAACCGCTGGTGGAAGAAACAGAGGCCGCTCCCGCGCCGTCTCCGGGCAGTCACTCCAGCCACCACTGCCGGGTCCGCGTCCTCCGACGCCGGCTGCAGAGGCTCCGATGCCAGACTCTGCACAGAGAACCGTCTGGTAGCCAGCAGGACCCGATCGGCCTCCTCAGCCAAACCTCGGCAGTCACCAGCGGCCAGACACGGGGAGTTAGCCAAAGCCGCGCGCACAGGAGACGGAAGCTGGCGCATGAAAACGTGCGGGAAAAGGAATCCACCTTCGTCTGAGCCTAGCAGCGACAGCATATTGTCCATGAGATCCACAGCCGTCCCGTCGCCCAAACCGGATAGGGAAAGGATTCTATCTGCCCTCACTGCGGCAGATAGGCTGTACCTCCGGAGCAGAAGATGTTTGCATGACCCGGCGTGTGGACTGCTGGTCCAGCGCAGCGACGACCAAATAGTATCTGGAGTCGTCCGCGTAGATTCCACGCAGGTGGAACAGCGCCTCGACATGCTGGAACCACGAAGCCGGGTCGCTCTGCCAGAACTCTGGGAGCTTCACAGCCGCGGCGAGAACGGCCGGCTGTGAGAGTTGGGGCGGCGTGGCCGAAGTGGATTCACACTCCTCTTCTGCTCCAAACATGTTCAATTCGGGGTCACCAATGTGGCAGGATGAGGAAAAACACAGCGGACGAAGGCGAGTTTGATGTTTATTCCTCAACTCCAAAACCAACCGCAGCAGGAACAACCCTGCACCAGCAAGCCCCGGAAACGTAAACCACGCCCCCAGCTAGCAGTCCTGCTGGGTGAGAGGCATAGCCCCTAGTGTCCGCCACAATACTAATATTACTCATGACAGGAACATTTGTACATTATTATTAGGGGTCCAAGCAGCGAAGCTGCTGGAACCCTATTGTATTTGTTAGGATTATTATTATTTTTCTCCGCTAAAAGTGTGTGAGGCTCAGCAACCGTAAGTCCTAGACCAACCAACTTTGGTACGTGGATTCCTATGGCCCCCCACCACTCAGGCACCACAAATCACCTATGTCAGCCAGATGGTGGCGCTATAACAAAAGGGTCATGCGTAATTCCCACACCATAAGTCAGATCAACACAAAATTGCACAGACCTATGCATCTGAATGTGCTCTACAACTTTGTTATTGGGACCACATATGTCAGCCATATAGTTTGCCCGCCATTTTGACTTGTATTAGTTTGGGCGCGGTTTCTCAGCTAAATGTGTCTGAGGCTCAGCAACCATAAGTCCTAGACCAACCAAATTTGGTAGGTGGATTCATACGGTCCCCCCTACTCTGGCACTACAAATCACCCATGTCAGCCAGATGGTGGCGCTATAACAAAGGGTCATGCTTCAAAAGCCATAACTCCCACAGCATAAGTCAGATCAACACAAAACTTAATCGACCCATGCATCTCAATGTGCTCAACAACTTTACTATGGGGACTACCTATGTCAGTCATATAGTTTGCCCGCTATTTTGACTTATTTGGTGTGGAAGCGCTGCAGCTCTACATACCACCCGCCAGGACACCTGGGTATAACGACATACTTTTTCTTTTTACGGCAGTCGGCTAGGACGCAAGAAATCAGACACCGTCTGGTCCAGTTTTGGAAACTCTGGCACATGTTTCTGAAGCAATGGAAGTGTTACGACATTTTAAAAAATTACGGTAATCGTCTAGGACACAGGCGACCCAAGTAATCCGACATCTCAAAAACCGCTTTATCAAAAAATCTGAAATTTGGTATACTTATACTTGGACCCATTTGGCTACATTGCCTAAAGTGCTGATTGGCTGGATTACCAAAATGGCTGCCAAACAGCCAATCAAAATTCAGCAGCTAATATCTGCTAGTGTGAACGGCCAATCTTCATGAAACTTGATAGGCTTATTATTTGTGGCACATAGAGGCCATGTACCAAATATGAAACAGATCGGACACATGGCGGCTGCAATACTGCTTGGACCCCATTAATCGCCGCTTGCGGCTATATTTATTATTATTATTAATATCATTGTTATTACTATTATTATTACTATTATTATTATTATTATGTTTATTATTGTTTATTGTCATTATTATTGTTATATTATTGTCATTATTATTATTGTGATTTTTATTATTATATTATTATCATTATTATTGTTGTTGTTGTTATTGTTATTATCATTGTTATTATAGAGCTTACCGTATGTCCCAGCTGGCAGATCAGTCACTGTGAAACAGAGGGAGGTTTTTGTACGGCTCTCTATCACCGTGTGAACACAGCCTGACTATTGATACTGTGGAGACTCTGACAGTAGTAAACTGCTGTATCCTCAGCTTGGACTCCACCGATGGTCAGGGTGAAGTCAGTCCCAGACCCACTGCCACTAAACCTCGATGGAGTTCCAACATCTTGACCCCTTTAATGGGCGAAACACCTCACCATATCCAAAACTCCATTGATTTCGAGGACAAGGTCCAAGGCGTAAAAATGGAACCGGATGAAACCATGATATCCTACGACGTGACCTCGTTATTCACCTGCATCCCAACCACGGAGGCTTTGGAAACTGTGAGGCAACAATTGCTACGTGACAACACCCTCCACAATAGGACCAACCTCAGCCCAGACCAGATTTGCCAACTACTGGACCTTTGCCTGAACACTACATATTTCCAATTCAGGGGCCAGTTTTACAGACAGAAACACAGCTGTGCAATGGGCTCACCGGTATCTCCCATTGTGGCCAACTTATATATAGAAGAGGTAGAACACAGAGCACTGAACTTCCTCAGAGGAACACCTCCGAGCCACTGGTTCAGATATGTGGACGACACATGGGTCAAAATCCAAACATAAGAGGTATAAGCGTTTACCAAACACATCAACTCAGTGGACAAGAACATTAAGTTCACAAGGGAAGACGTAAAGTACAACAGTTTGCCCTTCTTGGACTGTGACGTCCACATTGGCGAAGACAGGAGCCTCCACATTGGGGTTTACAGGAAACCTACACACACAGACCAATATCTACTTTTCGACTCACACCACCCTCTGGAACACAAACTGAGCGTCATCAGAACTCTGCAACACAGAGCTGATAATGTGCCCAACAGCACTCAGGCCCAACGGGAAGAACACAAACACCTGAGGGAAGCTTTAAAAACCTGCAGCTACCCCAGTTGGACCTTTGTGAAAACTGCAACACGTTCCAGAAAGACCAACCGGGTGAGCGATGAGGAGAAGAGGAACAGAAGGAATAACATAGTCATCCCGTATGTTTCTGGGGTCTCCGAGAAACTCAGGAGAATTTTTAACAAACACCGCATCCTGGTATACTTCAAACTCAACAAGACACTCTGACAAACTGGTTCATCCCAAAGACCGTGTACCACACACCCGGAAAAGCAATCTGGTGTATGCTGTACCTATACATAGGAGAAACCAAACAGCCACTACACAAACGGATGGCCCAACACAGAAGGCCAAAATCCTCAAGACAAGACTCAGCAGTTTATCTACACCTAAAGGAGAAGACACACTCCTTCGAGGACAGCAACGTACACATTTTGGACAGGGAAGATAGATAGTTTGAAATAGGGGTGAAGGAAGCTATCTATGTGAAACTGGAAAAGTCATCCCTCAAAAGAGGAGGAGGTCTGCCACACCACCTATCTCCCACTTACAATGCCGTCCTTTCATCTCTACCCAGGAGACTCAAGAAGCTTAGCCTCCAAGAACAACAGTCGGTCACTAATGGCTCCAACGACTCATGACCACTGAATGGAGCACTAACGAAGTCAAAACTAACACCTCCAACGACCGTCGCTGCTTAACATCGGATCACAAAGAGCCATTGACATCAGTAGCTCCGATAACGACTCCAAAGAGGATAAATATCTGAGTTTCATCACCAGCCAGTCAGATTTGCTTGGTCTAGTCAGAAAGGCACGAACTGATGAAGCCTCTTGGATGAGAGGCGAAACGTCTTCACGGATATGTACCAAATCCAGCTGCACTCGATTCAATTCCTTTGGACAACCATGACCTGGATGAATGTGAACATTCACAGACTTCCTGTAGTGTGGTATTCTAACACAGGTAGAAGGTTTTGTCTGCAGCATTGTGAGGATGTTTTGGGGATGTTGTGGAGGTAGCAGATTATATAATTTTATTTTATGAAACATTACCACAATGTTTCATAATAAAGGAATAACATTCTCACTGCAACATTGATAAAATGTTTGAGGATGTTATTGAGGCTGAGATGATGGAACATTTCCTATAACATGTTCCTGTCATGTGATATAATAACAAGGTCTCGGTCAAGGTCACATTTATTTTTAGAGCAACTCAACACCAAGCCAGGTTTGTGCCAAAGTGCTTTACAACCATCAGAATTGAGCAACAGTTATCATAAAACTTAAGTACATACGTACACACATGCATCATCATCATCATCATCATCGGCGGTCACTCGAAGCGAGTATGACTGTCCTCTCAATTGGTTTGTCTACTTGTGGGTCTTCAGATGGTTGTAGAGGCAGATCTGCGATCCACATACTTTGGTGCAGTGTGGACAGGGGAAAGTGGAGGTGGTTGGTGGTGGTGGTTGAGTCTTGTTCTCTGTCTCCTTGTGGTGCTGTGGTCTTTTCTCTGCAGCACAGTGGAGCTCCATTTCATGACATGCAGCTACCTCCTGCACGGATTTCTTCCAGGAGCATCTATCCAGTGCAATGTCTTTCCAGGTGCTCGATGTGATGGTGAATTTCTTCAGACTGGGCTTGATATTGTCCTTGAAAAGTTTTTTTTCTTTTGCCTGCCGGGAGCTCACTGACCTTCCTTCAGCTGGGGTACAGGATCTCTTTGGGGAGACGTGTGTTGGCCATGCGGATGACACGGCCTGTCCATCAGAGTTGGTGCTGCATTATTGTGGTGGTGATGCTAGTCATGTTGGCTTCTTCCAGAACACTGACGTTGGTGCGTCTGTCCTTCCAGCAGATCCTCAGCATCTTTCATAAGGATCTTTGGCGGTATTGTTCCAGGACTCTCAGGTGCCTGCTGTAGGTGGTCCATGACTCTGCTTCATACAGCAGGGTGGGGGGAACCACCCCTCTGTAGACCAGGAGTTTTGTTTGGGCCTTTAGGTCTCGGTCTTCAAAGACTCTTACTGAGTCTGGCATAAGCACCACTGACACAACTCAGGAGATGGTTGACCTCAGACTCGATGTCAGTTTTTGAGGAGAGAAGGCTGCCGAAGTAGGAGAAGTGATCAACGTCTTCAATAAACACATACATACGTATCTCTGTTAAAAGAGTTGTGAGTACACATTTTAATGCGAGCACAAAAACATACACTACACTATGCACTTATGTGTTCCGGATGATGCTGGAATGTCCGAAATTTCAACTTCTTACTGGAAAAATGGGGTCGTCTGGTCCTTTAAGTTGAAGTGTGAAACTCAGAGTGTTTCTTTTCAGTCTGTAGGTCACCAAGATGCACTTATTAGAGCTCAGCAAGGCTGTATAGCATAATAGTACACAGTATTATTCACAATGTCTTCTCTTAAATACATATAATTTTGATTTTCAACATTGAATGGTTTCAAACTTTATGAAAAATAAAAAACTGTGTGTTAAATGGACAAACACAAGTTTGAAATATTAATTTACAACACAGCTGATACATTTATTTGGTAATGGGCCAGTTTACATTGCCAAATATTACTGACATAATGCCAGCCATATTAACGTCAAGTCTCTTGTGGGTGTCCATATTTGTCCCCTGTTATTTCCAGTCTGGCCACTGGGAGGTGCAGCACTTCTTTTTGTGCCCGACCAGCTAGAATTTCTGACGTCTGACATCAAGTGGAACACAACTTAACTGTTTCAACACAGTTTAGAAACAAAAAAAGTACCATGATGCAACAGCACGTGTGTCCATGCCCCTGTCTTAGACCTAGACTGTCTAGACTTAGACTGAAATGGATGATCCACTGTGACGACCCCTAACAGGAGCAGCCAAAAGTAGTAGCAGTAGTATTAGCAGCAGTAGTAGTAGTAGTAGCAGTAGTAGTAGTAGTAGTAGAAGTATTAGTATTAGTAGTAGTAGTAGTAGCAGTAGCAGTAGTAGTAGTAGTAGTAGTAGCAGTAGTAGTAGTAGTAGTAGTAGTAGTAGAAGTATTAGTATTAGTAGTAGTAGTAGTAGCAGTAGTAGCAGTAGTAGTAGTAGTAGTAGTAGTAATAGCAGTAGCAGTAGTATTAGTAGTAGTAGTAGCAGCAGTAGTAGTAGTAGTAGAAGTATTAGTATTAGTAGTAGTATTAGTATTAGTAGTAGTAGCAGTAGTAGTAGTAGAAGTATCAGTATTAGTAGTATTATTAGTAGTAGTAGTATTAGTAGTAGTAGTAGTAGCAGTAGCAGTAGTAGTAGTAGTAGTAGTAGTAGCAGTAGTAGTAGTAGTAGAAGTAGTAGTATTAGTATTAGTAGTAATAGTAGTAGTAGTAGGAGGAGGAGGAGCAGTAGGAGCAGTAGTAGTAGTAGTAGTAGTAGTAGTAGTAGTAGTAGTAGTAGTAGACTTTAGCTTCAGTTAGCACCCAGTCTTGTTCTCGCCTGTTTGTTTCTTCTTGGTACACAGATCTTCTCAGACAATACTTGATTTGGGATTAAGTTCATCTCTGGACACAACAATCAGGAATGTTAGACAATAGCAACTGATTTCAGGGAGGTTTTTTGTATATGTGGCGCCATCCTGTGCTTTACCTGTGCCCCCGTCCAGAGGGTTACTGGTTGTGTCAGGAAGGGTATCCAGCGTGAATTTTGTCAAATCGTTTTGCTGATTAAAAAAAATGCAAAAAAAAATAAATAATGATGATGATGATGATGATGATGATGATGATGATAACAATAAACCATTTTATCTGTGGGCACCTTACAGAACACAGTAAAAAACAAGCAGCACTGTATCAGACAGCAGAGCATCAAAACAAAGCAGGTAGACAATAAGAAGTTAACACAACAGACACATCATCTGCACCAAACTCAATGAAGCGTGGATCAGACTGAATATGCCATTTTGAAAAGGTGCGTTTTGAGATGAGATTTGAAGGTTGAAAGAGAGTCAGTCTTGTGACTGTCTTGTGGGAGAGAGGTCCATAGGCGGGGGGCAGAATGACTGAAGGCTCTAGACCCCATGGTAGTCAAGCGGGCCAAAGATGCAGTGAGTTAGAGAGCAGAAGAGGATCTGAGAGTGTGGGAGGGCGTGTGGATATGAAGGAGTTCAGAAAGATATGAAGGAGCTAGGTTATTAAGGGACTTAAAGGGGAGGACAAGACCAGACCGGATCGGTCAAGGCCTGGGTTAACGACGGCCTCCATTGATGCTGCGCCCAGTTTCCATCAGTACAATGGAAACTGTAAAATCCACTGTGGTGACCCCTGAGAAACAGGAAACAAGCTGAAAGACAAACAAGAAGATTTGCATATGTAGGGGAGCTTGTATTTGGACATAAATGAAAAACCCTGAGAGAAGTTTTTTTTTCTTCCAGTTTCATCATGAACTGGATTTGTGTTCGAGTGTGTGAACGGTATAATCTGAATATCATGAAATCAAAGCATGACAATTTCACATAACTTCTCAAGGTGTTATGAAGTGTTATAGAGTGTTCTTAATCCAAGATCATTTCTTCTTCATCTAACTTGGCATTAGTCACAGAAGGTGGTGGTGACTACTGTAATAAGTGGCTGTAGCACACACAAGACGGTGTGTCCTCACAGGACATGATATACACATCTGCTACTAACAGCAGTCTCACCAGGAAGCTCATTTGCATAGAGAGGACCCTTCTTATTTGAAGGACATGCTTCAGTGCTCATGAAACCTTTATAACTCTGCAAGTCCAAAGCAAAGCCACCAACACTTGTTCATTGTGACAGCAAAGGTAAAAACCATGTGTTGGAGCAGCATTTTCATCCTGACATGTGCTGCCTTTATTCAAGGTAAGACCGGCAGAGATGATTCACTGTCTTCCTTGTTTTCCTCATCTCAACTTTTCCTCTCCTGAAAGAACTTTCTCTGATCTCACCAGTTTGTGTTTCCCCACCTGCACATTGTTTCTACCAAGTCCCTGTTTGTGTTTTACACTGTTGAGTTTCAGTTAAAACAACACCTGAAAAAAGGAATTCTATGTGTTTATGTGATGTAATGAGTAACACATCTGTCCTTTCACAGAGATTTCCAGATGTACATGTGAGAGAATGAAGGCCTTCACTTTCAGTCTGTTTGTGTGTTTCTGTTTTCAGGATCAAGCAGTCAGGTCACTGTGACTCAGACTCCTTCAATGAAAGCTGCCAATGTAGGAGGATCAGTCAGCCTGGCATGTAAACTGAGTCAACCTGCTAATGTGGCAGGAGACCCTGTTTCTCCTGGTACCAACAGAAACCTGGAGAAACTCCTAAACTCCTCATTTACTGGACAAACACTCTTCAGTCAGGAACTCCATCGAGGTTTAGTGGCAGTGGGTCTGGGACTGACTTCACCCTGACCATCAGTGGAGTCCAGGCTGAGGATACAGCAGTTTACTACTGTCAGAGTCTCCACAATATCAATAGTCAGTATGTGTTCACACGGTGATAGAGAGCCGTACAAAAACCTCCCTCTGTTTCACAGTGACTGATCTGCCAGCTGGGACATACGGTAAGCTCTATAACAACAACATCACCATTAATAACAATAATAATAATAACAGTAATAATAATATTAACAATAATAATAGTAATAATAATAATAATAATAACAATAATAACAAAAATATAATTGTAGTAATATGTTGTTCTTGGTCTTCTTCTAATATATGGTATTAGTTGCATTGTCTGTTTTTCTATTCTATTGTTATCGTATTACTGCTTTCATACTAATGCACAAATAAAAAAATATGAAATATTCTTTTCAAATTTGTCAGTTTTGTCAGTGTTTCTCTTTTGTTGTCCTCACATCTGTATACATCCTATGATCACACAAAAAGTACCATTTCAATAAAATGGAAAGTAAATCCTACATGACATGAAAGTGTGAGATTTACTTTGAACAATTACTGAATCCCCCAACCTCTGAAACCAGAGTTTAGCCTCCTCAGAAAATGGACAAAATAAATGTGGTCATCCATTGATAAAAGTCGGTGCTTCACACAATATGTTTAGAAAACTGCTGATTTCAGAGTTTTCAGTCACGTTGCCTTGTTGTTTGAGAGCAATGTAAAATAATTATGATTTTAACCAAATATAACCTGATGCACCAACATGTTTAATGATGTGTTCACCTACATGGTGCAATAATTAAATCAAATGATCATTAATGGTGTGATTATCACCTTCTTTAAATAAATTAACATAAAACTGCCAAAACAAGTATGTAAGTAAGAATTTGCCGCTTAAAATATTTTCGTTCGTTTTGTGTACAAAATAATCTATTGACATGTCGAGTGGATTTTTTTTCTATCAAGTTATATATTTATTTAGTGGTAATTATAAAACATAATCAAATTCAAAATTAAAATCATTCCTTGAAAAGTTATAAATTAGAATATATTTTGTTCAGTTTTGAAAGCAGAAGTTTTACTTAACAACGTTGAGAATTTGCTGCCCAAATATCTTTGCAAAATATCATCCTGACATTTATTTAAACTTTAATAAAAGCAGTCATATTTTAGAATGACCTAATTTTTCTTTTGGTTTTTATAATTTTTCAATGTTGTGTCCAATTTTAACATTTCTGGTGTTAAAACTATTTGGTTGTATGTGTAGTGAGAAAGAGTCTCAATCCCAAGGGAAATGTTTTTTGGAAGAAACAGAAAACACTGGAAATAATTAACAATAAAAATAACAATAATAATAATAATAATAATGGGGGTATGGGGTACCGGGACAGTTGCTACAAGCCATCCGGTCCTTGTATAACCAAAGTGAGAGCTGTGTCTGCATTCTCGGCACAAAGTCAAACACGTTTTCAGTGGGTATCAGGACTCCGCCAAGGTTGTCCCTTGTCTCCGATTCTGTTTGTGATATTCATGGACAAGATCTCAAGGCGCAGCCAAGGTGAGGAGTGTGTCCGTTTTAGAAACCTCAGAATTGCATCTCTGCTCTTAGCAGATGATGTGGTTTTGTTGGCTTCATCAGAACGTGACCTCCAGCGAGCACTGGGGCGGTTTGCAGCGGAGTGTGAAATGGCCGGGATGAGAGTCAGCACCTCCAAGTCTGAGGCCATGGTCCTCTACTGGAAAATGGTGGATTGCTCCCTCCGGGTTGTGGATGAGTTGTTGCCTCAAGTGAAGGAGTTCAAGTATCTCGGGGTCTTGTTCACGAGTGAGGGTAGGATGGAGCGGGAGATTGACAGGCGGATTGGTGCAGCATCAGCAGTAATGTGGACGTTGTACCGGACTGTTGTGGTGAAGACGGAGCTGAGCCGGAAAGCAAAGCTCTCAATTTACCAGTCAATCTTCGTTCCAACCCTCACCTAGGGTCATGAGCTGAAATGAGTTTCCTCCGTAGGGTGTCTGGCCTCAGCCTTAGAGATAGGGTGAGGAGCTCGGACATCCGGAGGGAGCTCAGAGTAGAGCCGCTGCTCCTTTGCGTAGAAATGAGCCAGTGGAGGTGGTTCAGGCATCTGATTAGGATGCATCCTGGGCGCCTTCCTTTGGAGGTTTACTGGGTACGGCCAACTGGGAGGACATCCCGGGGTAGACTCAGAACTCGCTGGAGGGACTACATGTCCAATCTGGCCTGGGAACGCCTTGGAAACCCCAGGAGGAGCTGGAGGACGTTGCTGGGGAGAGAGACGTCTGGAGTGCCCTACTTAGCTTGCTGCCACCGCGACCCGACTCCGGAGAAGCGGCTTATGATGAATGAATGAATGAATGAATGAATGAATGAATGAATGAATGAATGAATGAATGAATGAATGAATGAATAATAATGATGATGATAATAATAATAATAAATTGAGGTTGTCCCCAAACATTATGAACAGAGCGGCTCATAAAACAGAAGTTGCCATGAGAATGGGAAAGTCCAGTTAAACATTTACTTGGCCACGGTAAAGCAAAAGCTTATTTTCAGCGTCAGTGTGAAGACAACAGTTCTTTATCAGTAGCAGCTAAACAAAGGCAGGTCTGCATGGAGGAGACTCTGTGCATCAGTCCCACTCGGTGGTTTATAAGGACAGACTCAACTCCTGTCACTCAGTGACACCCATCACACCTACATGTATCTCATCTGCATGTGTAGCACTGTAGATGTTGACAGTTGACTAGGACCAGTTCTAGGTTCCTAGGAGCAGTTTATAACTAGTATCAAATGATTGCAGACCACAGACCAGGGATAAAGTTTGAACTACCGGCTTGTTTTTACGTATATAAAGAATTGTAAACATAGACAGAGAAACGTACACAATTACACAATAACACAGTGAGAATGGATAAATTCCTTGAAACCTCTTGTTTTATGATTCAACCCTCATTAAACCACTATTTTGAGTTTCAGATAATTTAGATAGATATTTTAGTTCTAATTTAGGATCCTTTTAATTCTAATTTGAAGTTATCTCTTGTTTGAGTTGACAAATTATGTTAATTTGTTTTATGTTCTATTGTGTTCCATTAGGCCTTTAAGTTTCAGGTCTAATTTCCATTAACCGTAAGTTACTTAACCAGTAAATCAGAATGCCAAAAGTAACACACAATTGCATTACCCCATGAACAGTATGAATGAGTAATAAACTCAGCCGATACAGCAATTAACAATACAATATCAGATCAAAAATCAAAATCAATTATCAATGTAGGCTATAATCCGTCCTCTTTGGAAAGTCCATTGTTGGTCCACTGAGTCCAACTGCGTTTTGCAGTAACAAACTGGAAATGTCAGTCCTACCACAATCCAGGTGCTCGAATCTGTAGGCTGCTGTCCTGAGAATGAGCTGTCTGAAGCCGCAGACAGACCACGTGGATCCAGCAGGGCTCCTATAGGTGGCTCGCCATCTTGGGGGATGAAACACCAAGCGCGATCTTCCCAATCCAAGAAAAACCCCTGGCCTGCATTATAACAGGCACATCACACATGCAAAGACATTAGTTTACATATCTCTCAATAAAATAATCAAAAGAAAACAACAGAAGTACCGACTGACATGGTCCATCTACCCACCGCTAAAACATCTCCCTTCCTTTCGTAGAATACAATACTAAGTAATATAATGGATAGTATTAGCCGTTAGAACATTAGTGCTCATATCCCAATATTAAAGTAGTGCATTGGAAATACTGCATCAAGAAGGAACAGCAAGTCAATATCCACCAAAACCTCTGCAGAACAATAACGACAAAATGGCAGCATCAGAACATCCACAAGACCACTGAATAAGAACATTAGAAGTGAACATCACAGTTTTTGTTTCGTTTTTTTTTTAATGTCCACAGTCCAGTGTGTGTGTGTGTGTGTGTGTGTGTGTGTGCGTGTGAGCATGTGTGTGTCAATCTCAGCACAGTGTATGACCTAGAGGTCAAGTCTTTCTGGAGGCTTAATCTGCCTCCCGCTCCAGGAGAAGGCCCGGCCCTGTAACTCACGGCATGGTGTGGTCACAGCCTGTGGGGGAGATGGCGGCGACCTCGGGGCTGATGACCTTGGAGACATCGCAGGGCTGCTGACGACTTCCTCCATGCTGCCCCCGCCCACATGGCCCCCTTCAGCTGCACCCACACCCACAGGCTGCTCCGGTGGCCGTTCTGTGTGGGCTGACGGCTGTGGAGGGGCGCCCTCCGCTGGTCGGAGATCAACCCTGTTGCGACGGTACGTGGTTCCCTCCACGTTGACGAGATAGGACCGCGGTCCCACCTGCTGCAGGCATACACCTCTCCTCCATCGGCCTGTCCTGTCACCCGGGATTGGTTTCATCCTGACAGGCTGGCTGACGTTTAGCTCTGGCAGATCCCTCGCAGTTCTGTCATATGTCAACTTCGCTGCCTGATGCTTCACCTTCAGCTTGTCTGTGACCCCAGGGATGATCTGAGGTGCTAGCAGCTGGTCGGCCACAGGGAGAAGAGTTCTCAGCCTCCGTGACATCAGCCGTTGTGCTGGGCTGCAGCGCATGTCCTCAGTGGGCGTGTTTCTCCAGTGTAGAAAAGCCTTCCAGGGGTCTTCGTCGGCCCGGTCTGCTTTTCTGCATAGGCCTTTCACAATCTTCACTGCAGACTCTGCTTTGCCGTTAGCTTTTGGGTGTCTCGGGGAGGACATGACATGTTCGAAGCCCCACTCCCTCGCAAACGCCCGAAACTCTCCACAATCAAACTGACCTCCGCAGTCGGAAATGACCCGGTCAGGGATACCGTACCGTGCAAACTGCGCCTTGCACCTTCGGATGGTCGTTTCTGCCGACAGGTCTGGGAGTAGATCAATCTCCCAGAAGTCTGAATAGTGATCCATCATGAGCAGGAAGTCCTGCCTTGCGTAGCTGAACAAGTCCATGCTCACCAGCTGCCAGGGACGTGTGGGGAGCGGGTGTGACATCATAGTCTCTTTCTGTTGCTCGTGTGCATACTCGTTACACACTGAGCACTGCTGCACATAGTCTTTGATTCCCCCCTGTATATTTGGCCAGTAGAGAGTATCCCGGGCCGGTCTATAACAAGCCTCACCCCCCACATGGTTGTAGTGGATCCGTTTCAGCATCTCAGGACGCATAGCTTTCGGAATGATGACACGCTGGCTCCTAAAAAGCACACCGTCCTGTGGGCTTATTTCATCTCTGATGGCCCAGTATTCTCTGACGGCTATGGGGCTCTCCTCTTTGTGTTCTGGCCATCCCTCCAGCATGACCGACTTGAGTGTTTGAAGACACACATCCTCCTCTGTGTGTTTTCGAATCTGTGCGATGCGTTGGCTGGTGACGTTTAGATAGTCTGCCTGCTGAATGGCTGCCGTGTCGTACTGCACCTGCTGCATGCTGCAGACCATTTCACGTCTGTACTGAGTGTCCGTTCTCTGTGGCGGGGTGGTGGCTCTGCTGAGCGTGTCACTGATGTACATTTCAGGGCCTGGCTTGTACATCACCGTGAGGCAGTAGTTCTGAAGTGTGAGGAGCATGCTTTGAAGGCGCTTTGGTGCACTGAGAAGGGGCTTAGTGAAGATTGACACCAGCGGGCGGTGGTCAGTCTCTGCAGTCACATCACCCCTCCCATATAGGTAGTAGTGGAAGCGTTGACAAGCGAATACGATGCTCAGGCACTCCTTCTCAATCTGTGCATAGTTTTGCTCCGTCTGGTTCAGCGCGCGGGAGGCGAACGCGACCGGCTGTCCCCCCTGAAGCAGGCAGCAGCTCAAACCGGTCTGACTGGAGTCGCTCTGTATGGTGACTGGCTTGCTGACATCATAGTAACGTAGTACTGGCACCGCCGTGACCAGCGTTTTGATTTCTTTCATAGCAGCATCATGTTTGGGCAACCAGTGCCACAGCACACCTTTGTCCAGCCACCTTCTCAGCGGTTCACACACCTCTGACAAGCGGGGCATGAACCTCGATAAATAGTTAACGAAGCCGACACACCGCTGAACGCCTTTTGCATCCGTGGGGTTTGGCATGTCCAGGACTGCCCTGACCTTCTCGGGATCAGCTTTGAGGCCCTCCGCCGACAGTATGTGGCCGTGGAAGCGGACCTCCCTCACACGAAACTGTAGCTTTTTTATGCTCAGCCTCAGCTTCACTTCCCTGCATCTGTCCATCAGAGCAATGAGGTTTGCGTCGTGGTTGCGAACGGCCTCCTCCTCCATGTCCCCACAGCCGACTATGAGGATGTCATCGGCTATGGGCTCAATTCCTTTCAGACCGGCCAGCAGCTCATGTTGTTTCCTCTGGTACAGCTCTGGTGCGACTGACACGCCGAAAGGGAGCTTCAGCCATCGCTTTCTACCCCACGGCGTCCAGAACGTTGTCATCAGGCTGCTCTCCTCATCCAGGCGACACTGCAAGAATGCGTCGCGCGCATCCTCCAGGGTGAAGATACGTGCCTTAGGCAGCTTGTACAGCACGTCATCTAAAGTGGGCATGAGGTAATGGGACCTTTTCAGGGCTCGGTTAAGTGGCTTGGGGTCGATGCAAAGCCTCAATTTGTCTGGCTTCTTCACTATGACCAGATTGCTAATCCAGTCTGTGGACTGAGTGACTGTGGTTAAGTGTCCATCCTTTTCATATTGGTCCAGCTGCGCCTTAACAGCTGCCTTGAGGGCCACCGGGACATTTCTTGGTGCGCACTGGACAGGGGCCACAGTGCTATCCAACTCGAAGTAAACCTCACTCGGCAGTGACTCGACTGGGCTGGTGAACACGTCATTGTAAGTGTTAATGAGACAGCCTTTGGTTAGCTCACCTGTCTTGCAGTGCTCCACTTTATTCAGCTCTTCGGGAATGGTGAAGTGTATCAAGCCAAGTCTCTCGCATGTCTCCCCTGAAAGCAAGGGCTTCTGGCTGGTGCGCACAACTTCAAAGTCCAGTCTGTGCGTCTTGCCCCTGATGACACACTGTGTGCTGTACACGCCCATTGAGCTCATCCACTAACTGTTGTAGAGTCTCAGCCTGGTGAGACTTTTCTGAAGAGGCACTCTAGGCGCCAGTCTCATCTTGTCTTTCAAGCTCATCACGTTGCAGGTGGCTCCAGAGTCAAGCTGGCACCTCTGGACCCCTCTGTGCCGTGGCAGGTTTACAAACCACTTTTTCCTTTGAGTGTTCACAGCCCCCACGCTCTCAGCCGTGTACACATCCCTCTCATCGCGGTCGCTGTCCTCCGGGTCCCCTAGCGGCGGGTCATCCACAGCGTTCAACTGACGTGCTTGCTGGCCTCTTTTCATGCATACTTTGGCAAAGTGATTAGCAGTGCCACACAAGCGACATGACTTTCCAAATGCGGGGCACAGGTCTCGCCCCCGTCTGTGCGGTGTGCCACAGTACTTGCATTCACCTGTGCCTCTCTGCGGCTGTGCAGATGTGTTGGTGGGCTCGGATGGCCTGCTGGTAGGTCTCCGTCCTGGTCGCTGTCCATGTGCTACATTGATGCTCTCCGCAGTCACAGAGCTGCTAAGTGACATGGATGTTAACTTATTGTCCAACACCTCCGCTGCACGGCAAATGTCAATAGCTCCCTCCAACTTAAGCTCCTTTTCTCTTGGCATGCGTCGGCTGGCGCCCTCATCAGTTGTTCCCAGAACAAGCCTGTCCCTTATGAGCTCGTCTCTTATAGCTCCATATTCACATGTGGCAGCCTTTTCTCTCAGTCTCGTGGCAAAAGCATCCACAGGTTCTCCTTCCTCTTGTTTAAGGTTGCCAAAAACATACCTCTCAAAGATGACGTTTTTGGTAGGTGTGAAGTATTCTCCCAGTTTGTAGAGTATCGCTCCGGCATCTTTCTGCTCTTCCGCTGTGAGTCCCAGGTTGTGCACGTAAACATGGAGGCTTCCTTCCCCATTAGCCTCCGGAGCGTCGCTGCCTGCACCGGCTTCTCTGCCTTCTCGATCCCGGTCGCAAGCAAATAATCCTCAAACTCTGATGGAAAACTAGCCCAGTTGCTGTGAAGATCCCCAGTCATCTTCATGGGCTCCGGCGGCGGAATACTGGAAGCCATCGTCTTGGCTCGATGCTAATGCTAGCAGGCTAACTGAAACTTCTAGCTACGCTTAGTAAAACACGCTGTTCAAGCAACAGGCAACGTAAGACTCACGTTGGGTTCCAATACAGCTTCTGATACCATGTTGTAGGTGTAGGTGCATATAAATAACAGACAGAGTCGGTCTGTGTCGCTTAGTAACATGTATTCACCGGCTGTGCCCATAATGCAACTGAGGCATGTTACACAGGGCAAATATACATCAATCAGTGCCCCCAGGGGGAGCTGTTGGCTGCATAACATCACCCTACAACAGTATTGTTTTAAGCTGATCGGTAGCGGTAGTCCAGTGAAGATGGCGGTTAACACTAAAGGCTTAATGGTGGACTGTGGTGCGACATCGCACATGATAAGTGACTTTAAGAAGTTTAAGACTATCGATAAAGCTTTCAGACCTGAGAACCATGTGACTGAACTAGCTGATGGTACTAAAGTTACTGGGGTTGCCAAAGCCAGAGGAGAAGCAGAAATCTCCCTTGTAGACAGTAAGGGTCACAAGGTGAGAGCACTACTGAAAAATGCTTTGTATATACCAACCTTTCCACAAGATATGTTCTCTGTGAGGGCAGCTACAGGCAACGGGGCAGAATTGCATTTCTAAGATGGTGATAACTGGATGGGTGTCAATGATGCTACAAGGTTTAACATTGAGGTATGTGGTAAACTGTATTATCTGCCCACGGTTACTGATGAAAACAATGACAAGGTCAAGGTGTGTCATGATATTCAACCGTGGCACAGAGTACTTGGACACTGTAACTTTGATGATGTCTCCCGATTGGAGAATGTGGTCGATGGCATGAAAATCAAGGGAAAGTGTGATAAGTCCACTCTCAACTGTGACATATGTATAGAGGGCAAAACTGTTGAGAGGAGAAACAGACAGGCCGATAGCAAAGCTACAGAGATACTAGAAGTAGTTCACACTGACCTGTGTAGTCCTATGGACCCAACCGACAGAGATGGGTATAGATACACAGTAGCCTTCACAGATGACTATAGTGGTATGACTTGGACCTATTTCCTTAAGACAAAAAGCGACACATCCAGAGCCACAGAGAAATTCCTAGCTGATACTGCCCCATACGGGAAAGTCAAGACTATACGCTCTGACAATGGTACAGAATTCACTGGGGAGAGAGTTCCAAGACCTTCTTAGGGAGAACAGGATCGGTCATCAGACTAGTGCTCCTTATTCGCCGCATCAAAACGGCACAGCAGAGAGAAATTGGAGAACATTATTTGACATGGGCCGGTGCATGCTTATTGAGAGTAAATTACCAAAAAAGCTATGGAGGTTTGCAGTGCAAACGGCTGCACAGATACGCAACAGATGCTATTGCAAGCGACTTGGGCTAACTCCATATAGTGCTTTCACAGGTAAAACTCCCAATATTGCTCACATGATGGTATTTGGTACTGAGTGTTACGCTTATAAGCAAGACAAAAAGAAACTTGATCCAAGGTGTGAAAAGGGCATTTTCATAGGGTATGACAAATATAGCCCTGCATACAACGTGTACTTCCCAGAGACAGGGAGAGTGTCAAAGCACAGACAAGTCAAGCCCATATTGAAGGGCAGCCAGAGCCAGACAGGTCTACATGACTATTCTGATGATGATTGTTATGATGACACTGAGCTGAATGGAGCACCAACTAGGATGGGTGAACAGCCCCAGGCTAGTCAGACAGCGCCTACAGAGGCAAGGGGTGAAAGTGGCACATCACCTAGGGTTCAAGATGATAGTGGGGGCACACGCCGCTACCCAGACAGAAGTAGACCACCAGCATATCTTAGGGACTATCAGTGTAAGACTGAACATATTGAAGATGAACAGGAGGTGGATTATTTCTATAGAGCTGTCTATGATGTACCCAAAACATATACAGAGGCTATTAGCTCTGAAAGATCTCAGAAGTGGGTCAAAGCAATGGAGGACGAATTTACCTCATTAAAAGAGAATGACACCTTCACCCTGTGTCCACTGCAAAAGGGAAAAAGAGCAGTGGGGGAGCGTTGGGTTTTTGCTGTCAAAGAAAGCCCTGACCAACCTGAGACTTTCAAAGCTAGATATGTAGCAAAGGGGTACAGCCAGGTAGAAGGTATAGATTACAAGGAGACCTTCTCTCCGACCGCTAGCATGACCTCAGTGAGGATTCTCATGCAGAAAGCCGCACAGGATGACCTTGTGCTCCACCAAATGGATGTCAAAACAGCTTAGTTACACGCTCCAATAGATTGTGAGGTTTACATCGAGCAACCTGAGGGATTTGAAGTAAAGTCTAAAACTAATGAACATTTAGTATGTAAACTCAACAAGTCTTTGTATGGTCTAAAGCAATCTGGACGTAATTGGAATAAGCTATTTCCTGATCACCTGGTAGAAAATGGTTTTGAACAGAACGCAGCAGACAATTGTGTCTATGAAAAACAGTCTACTGGTGTAAGGGATCATGGGTGACATTATTTTGTTTCTGTTTTTTGTTATTTTGACACTGCTATAAAGATGAGCCTGAGTGGGGGTGTTGAACATGTGATCTAATGCAGTCTCATCCACGCATTGTCAATGACCAGCTTTTTGATCCTGTGAGGACCCGTATTGTATATATAGATCTGCGCATGTGTCAAATATTATTCTTCTCTTGTTCGAACGCAAGAGCACAGTGTGGGTGTGTGTCATTTTCCGCCTGAATGGCACACTTTGTTTATGTCTTGGCAAGACAATTAATTCGCTGTAGGATGGCTAACGTTAATTCAACACGTTCCCAGGCCAGATTGGACACGAAGTCCCTCCAGCGAGTTCTGGGTCTACCCCGGGATCTCCTCCCAGTTGGCCGTACCCAGTAAACCTCCAAAGGAAGGCGCCCAGGATGCATCCTAATCAGATGCCTGAACCACCTCCACTGGCTCATTTCGACGCGAAGGAGCAGCGGCTCTACTCTGAGCTCCCTCCGGATGTCCGAGCTCCTCACCCTATATCTCTAAGGCTGAGCCCAGACACCCTACGGAGGAAACTAATTTCAGCTCATGACCATAGGTGAGGGTTGGAACGAAGATTGACTGGTAAATTGAGAGCTTTGCCTTCTGGCTCAGCTCCGTCTTCACCACAAAGGTCCGGTACAACGTCCACATTACTGCTGATGCTGCACCAATCCGCCTGTCAATCTCCCGCTCCATCCTACCCTCACTCGTGAACAAGACCCCGAGATACTTGAACTCCTTCACTTGAGGCAACAACTCATCCCCAACCCGGAGGGAGCAATCCACCATTTTCCAGTAGAGGACCATGGCCTCAGACTTGGAGGTGCTGACTCTCATCCCGGCCATTTCACACTCAGCTGGAAACCGCCCCAGTGCTCGCTGGAGGTCACGTTCTGATGAAGCCAAGAAAACCACATCATCTGCTAAGAGCAGAGACGCAATTCTGAGGTTTCTAAAACGGACACACTCCTCACCTTGGCTGCGCCTTGAGATCTTGTCCATGAATATCACAAACAGAATCGGAGACAAGGGACAACCTTGGCGGAGTCCGACACCCACTGAAAACGTGTTTGACTTTGTGCCGAGAATGCAGACACAGCTCTCACTTTGGTTAAACAAGGACCGGATGGCTTGTAGCAACTGCCCCGGTACCCCATACCCCCATTATTATTATTATTATTATTATTATTATTATTATTATTATTATTATTATTATTATTATTGTTATTATTATTATTATTATTATTATTATTATTATTGTTATTGTTAATTATTTCCAGTGTTTTCTGTTTCCTCCAAAAAACATTTCCCTTGGGATTGAGACTCTTTCTCACTACACATACAACACCAGAAATGTTAAAATTGGACACAACATTGACAAATGATAAAAACCAAAAGAAAAATTTGGTAATTCTAAAATATGACTGCTTTTATTAAACTTTAAATAAATGTCAGGATGATATTTTGAAAAGATATTTGGGCAGCAAATTCTCAATGTTGTTAAGTAAAACTTCTGCTTTCAAAACTGAACAAAATATATTCCAATTTCTAACTTTTCAAGGAATTATTTAAATTTTGAATTTGATTATACTTTTTATAATTGCCACTAAATAAATATATAACTTGATAGAAAAAAAATCCACTCGACATGTCAATAGGAGATTATTTTGTACACAAAACCAACGAAAATATTTTAAGCGGCAAATTCTTACTTACATACTTGTGGCAGTTGTATGTTAATTTATTTAAAGAAGGTGATAATCACACCATTAATGATCATTTGATTTAATTATTGCACCATGTAGGTGAACACATCATTAAACATGTTGGTGCATCAGGTTATATTTGGTTAAAATCATAATTCTTTTACATTGCTCTCAAACAACAAGGCAACGTGACTGAAAACTCTGAAATCAGCAGTTTTCAAAACATAATGTGTGAAGCACCGACTTTTAGCAATGGATGACCACATTTATTTTGTCCATTTTCTGAGGAGGCTAAACTCTGGTTTCAGAGGTTGGGGGGGTTCAGTAATTTTTCAAAGTAAATCTCACACTTTCATGTCATGTAGGATTTACTTTCCATTTTATTGAAATGGCACTTTTTGTGTGATCATAGGATGTATACAGATGTGAGGACAACAAAAGAGAAACACTGACAAAACTGACAAATTTGAAAAGAATATTTCATATTTTTTTATTTGTGCATTAGTATGAAACCAGTAATACGATAACAATAATAGAATAGAAAAACAGACAATGCAACTAATACCATATATTAGAAGAAGACCAAGAAAAACATATTACTACAATTATATTTTTGTTATTATTATTGTTATTATTATTATTTATATTATTATTATTATTGTTATTATCATTATTGTTATTAATGGTGATGTTGTTGTTATAGAGCTTACCGTATGTCCCAGCTGGCAGATCAGTCACTGTGAAACAGAGGGAGGTTTTTGTACGGCTCTCTATCACCGTGTGAACACCCACTCACTATTGATACGGTGGAAACTCTGACAGTAGTAAACTGCTGTATCCTCAGCCTGGACTCCACTGATGGTCAGGGTGAAGTCAGTCCCAAACCCACTGCCACTAAACCTCGATGGAGTTCCTGACTGAAGAGTGTTTATGTTATAAATGAGGAGTTTAGGAGTTTCTCCAGGTTTCTGTTGGTACCAGGAGAAACAGGGTCTCCTGTCACTACCACAAACAGTATTAACAGGTTGACTCAGTTTGCATGCCAGACTGACTGATCCTCCCACATTGGCAGCTTTCATTGAAGGAGTCTGAGTCACAGTGACCTGACTGCTTGATCCTGAAAACAGAAACACACAAACAGACTGAAAGTGAAGGCCTTCATTCTCTCACATGTACATCTGGAAATCTCTGTGAAAGGACAGATGTGTTACTCATTACATCACATAAACACATAGAATTCCTTTTTTCAGGTGTTGTTTTAACTGAAACTCAACAGTGTAAAACACAAACAGGGACTTGGTAGAAACAATGTGCAGGTGGGGAAACACAAACTGGTGAGATCAGAGAAAGTTCTTTCAGGAGAGGAAAAGTTCAGATGAGAAAAACAAGGAAGACAGTGAATCATCTCTGCCGGTCTTACCTTGAATAAAGGCAGCACATGTCAGGATGAAAATGCTGCTCCAACACATGGTTTTTACCTTTGCTGTCACAATGAACAAGTGTTGGTGGCTTTGCTTTGGACTTGCAGAGTTATAAAGGTTTCATGAGCACTGAAGCATGTCCTTCAAATAAGAAGTGTCCTCTCTATGCAAATGAGCTTCCTGGTGAGACTGCTGTTAGTAGCAGATGTGTATATCATGTCTTGTGAGGACACACCGTCTTGTGTGTGCTACAGCCATTTATTACAGTAGTCACCACCACCTTCTGTGACTAATGCCAAGTTAGATGAAGAAGAAATGATCTTGGATTAAGAACACTCTATAACACATTGTAACACCTTGAGAAGTTATGTGAAATTGTCATGCTTTGATTTCATGATATTCAGATTATACCGTTCACACACTCGAACACAAATCCAGTTCATGATGAAACTGGAAGAAAAAAAAAACTTCTCTCAGGGTTTTTCATTTATGTCCAAATACAAGCTCCCCTACATATGCAGATCTTCTTGTTTGTCTTTCAGCTTGTTTCCTGTTTCTCAGGGGTCACCACAGTGGATTTTACTGGGCGCAGCATCAATGGAGGCCGTTGTTAACCCAGGCCTTGACCGATCCGGTCTGGTCTTGTCCTCACCTTTAAGTCCCTTAATAACCTAGCTCCTTCGTATCTTTCTGAACTCCTTCATATCCACACGCCCTCCCACACTCTCAGATCCTCTTCTGCTCTCTAACTCACTGCACCTTTGGCCCGCTTGACTACCATGGGGTCTAGAGCCTTCAGTCATTCTGCCCCCGGCCTATGGACCTCTCTCCCACAAGACAGTCACAAGACTGACTCTCTTTCAACCTTCAAATCTCATCTCAAAACGCACCTTTTCAAACTGGCATATTCAGTCTGATCCACGCTTCATTGAGTTTGGTGCAGATGATGATGTTATACTTATCTGTTGTGTTAACTTCTTATTGTCTACCTGCTTTGTTTTGATGCTCTGCTGTCTGATACAGTGCTGCTTGTTTTTTACTGTGTTCTGTAAGGTGCCCACAGATAAAATGTTTTGTTATTATTATTATCATCATCATCATCATTATTTATTATTATTTTTTTTAATCAGCAACACGATTTGACAAAATTCACGCTGGATACCCTTCCTGACACAACCAGTAACCCTCTGGACGGGGGCACAGGTAAAGCACAGGATGGCGCCACATATCCAAATAACCTCCCTGAAATCAGTTGCTATTGTCTAACATTCCTGATTGTTGTGTCCAGAGATGAACTTAATCCCAAATCAAGTATTGTCTGAGAAGATCTGTGCACCAATAAGAAACAAACAGGCGAGAACAAGACTGGGTGCTAACTGAAGCTACAGTCTACTACTACTACTACTACTACTACTACTACTGCTACTACTACTGCTACTACTACTACTACTACTACTACTACTACTACTACTACTACTACTACTACTTCTACTACTACTACTACTATTACTACTACTACTACTGCTACTACTACTACGACTACTACTACTACTTCTACTACTACTTCTACTACTACTACTAGTGCTACTAATACTACTGCTACTACTTTCGGCTGCTCCTGTTAGGGGTCGTCACTGCGGATCATCCATTGCAGTCTAAGTCTAAGACAGTCTAAGTCTAAGACAGGGGCATGGACACACGTGCTGTTGCATCATGGTACTTTTTTGTTTCTAAACTGTGTTGAAACAGTTAAGTTGTGTTCCACTTGATGTCAGACGTCAGAAATTCTAGCTGGTTGGTCACAAAAAGAAGTGCTGCACCTCCCAGTGGCCAGACTGGAAATAACAGGGGACAAATATGGACACCCACAAGAGACTGACGTTAATATGGCTGGCATTATGTCAGTAATATTTGGCAATGTAAACTGGCCCATTACCAAAGAAATGTATCAGCTGTGTTGTAAATTAATATTTCAAACTTGTGTTTGGCCATTTAACACACTGTTTTTTATTTTTCATAAAGTTTGAGACCATTCAATGTTGAAAATCAAAATTATATGTATTTAAGAGAAGACATTGTGAATAATAATGTGTACTATTATGCTATACAGCCTTGCTGAGCTCTAATAAGTGCATCTTGGTGACCTACAGACTGAAAAGAAACGCTCTGAGTTTCACACTTCAACTTAAAGGACCAGACGACCCCATTTTTCCAGTAAGACGTTGAAATTTCGGACTTTCTAGCACATCCGGAACACATAAGTGCATAGTGTAGTATATGTTTTTGTGCTCGCATTAAAATGTGTACTCACAACTCTTTTAACAGAGATACGTATGTATGTGTTTATTGAAGACGTTGATCACTTCTCCTATGTACTTCGGCAGCCTTCTCTCCTCATAAACTGACATCGAGTCTGAGGTCAACCATCTCCTGAGTTGTGTCAGTGGTGCTTATGCCAGACTCAGTAAGAGTCTTTGAGGACTGAGACCTAAAGGCCCAAACAAAACTCCTGGTCTACAGAGGGGTGGTTCCCCCCACCCTGCTGTATGAAGCAGAGTCATGGACCACCTACAGCAGGCACCTGAGAGTCCTGGAACAATACCGCCAAAGATCCTTATGAAAGATGCTGAGGATCTGCTGGAAGGACAGACGCACCAACATCAGTGTTCTGGAAGAAGCCAACATGACTAGCATCACCACCACAATAATGCAGCACCAACTCTGATGGACAGGCCGTGTCATCCGCATGTCCAACACATGTCTCCCCAAAGAGATCCTGTACCCCAGCTGAAGGAAGGTCAGTGAGCTCCTGGCAGGCAAAGCAAAAAAAAAGGTTCAATGACAATATCAAGCCCAGTTTGAAGAAATTCACCATCACATCGAGCACCTGGGAAGACATTGCACTGGATAGATGCTCCTGGAAGAAATCCATGCAGGAGGTAGCTGAATGTCATGAAATGGAGCTCCACTGTGCTGCAGAGAATAAGCGACAGCACCACAAGGAGACAGAGAACAAGACTCAACCACCACCACCAACCACCAACCACCACCACTTTCCCCTGTCCACACTGCACCAAAGTATGTGGATCACAGATCTGCCTGTACAACCATCTGAAGACCCACAAGTAGACAATCCAATTGAGAGGACAGTCATACTCGCTTCTAGTGACCGCCGATGATGATGATGATGATGATGATGATGATGATGATGATGATGATGATGATGATGCATGTGTGTACGTATGTACTTATGTTTTATGATAACTGTTGCTCAATTCTGATGGTTGTAACGCACTTTGGCACAAACCTGGCTTGGTGTTGAGTTGCTCTAAAAATAAATGTGACCTTGACTGAGACCTTGTTATTATATCACATGACAGGAACATGTTATAGGAAATGTTCCATGATTTCAGCCTCAATAACATCCTCAAACATTTTATCAATGTTGCAGTGAGAATGTTATTCCTTTATTTTGAAACATTGTGGTAATGTTTCATAAAATAAAATTATATAATTTGCTACCTCAACAACGTCCCCAAAACACCCTCACAATGCTGCAGACAAAACCTTCTACCTGTGTTAGAATACCACACTACAGGAAGTCTGTGAATGTTCTCATTCATCCAGGTCATGGTTGTCCAAAGGAATTGAATCGAGTGCAGCTGGATTTGGTACATATCCGTGAAGACGTTTCGCCTCTCATCCAAGAGGCTTCATCAGTTCGTGCCTTTCTGACTAGACCAAGCTAGTCTGACTGGCCGGTGATGAAACTCAGATATTTATCCTCTTTGGAGTCGTTATCAGAGCTATTGATGTCAATGGCTCTTTGTGATCCGATGTTAAGCAGCGACAGTCGTTGGAGGTGTTAGTTTTGACTTCGTTAGTGCTCCATTCAGTGGTCATGAGTCGTAGGAGCCGTTAGTGAGCGACTGTTGTTCTTGGAGGCTAGGCTTCTTGAGTCTCCTGGGTAGAGATGAAAGGACGGCATTGTAAGTGGGAGATAGGTGGTGTGGCAGACCTCCTTCTCTGTTGAGGGATGGTTTTTCCAGTTTCACATAGATGGCTTCCTTCACCCCTCTTTCAAACTATCTATCTTCCCTGCCCAAAATGTGTACGTTGCTGTCCTGGAAGGAGTGTGTCTTCTCCTTTAGGTGTAGATAGACTGCTGAGTCTTGTCCTGAGGAGTTTGGCCTTCTGTGTTGGGCCATCTGTTTGTGTAGTGGTTGTTTGGTTTCTCCTATGTATAGGTCAGTGCAGTCCTCATTGCATTGTACAGCATACACCAGATTGCTTTTCCGGGTGTGTGGTACACGGTCTTTGGGATGAACCAGTCTTTGTCGGAGTGGGTTGCTGGGTTTGAAGTATACCGGGATGCGGTGTTTGTTAAAAATTCTCCTGAGTTTCTCGGAGACCCCAGAAACATACTTGATGACTATGTTATTCCTTCTGTTCCTCTTCTCCTCATCGCTCACTTGGTTGGTCTTTCTGGAACGTGTTGCAGTTTTCACAAAGGTCCAACTGGGGTAGCCGCAGGTTTTTAAAGCTCCCCTCAGGTGTTTGTGTTCTTCCCGTTGGGCCTGAGTGCTGCTGGGCACATTATCAGCTCTGTGTTGCAGAGTTCTGATGACGCTCAGTTTGTGTTCCAGAGGGTGGTGTGAGTCGAAAAGTAGATATTGGTCTGTGTGTGTAGGTTTCCTGTAAACCCCAATGTGGAGGCTCCTGTCTTCCCCAATGTGGACGTCACAGTCCAAGAAGGGCAAACTGTTGTTCTTTACGTCTTCCCTTGTGAACTTCATGTTCTTGTCCACTGAGTTGATGTGTTTTGTAAACGCTTACACCTCTTATGTTTGGATTTTGACCCATGTGTGGTCCACATATCTGAACTAGTGGCTCGGAGGTGTTCCTCTGAAGAAGTTCAGTGCCCTGTGTTCTACCTCTTCCATATATAAGTTGGCCACAATGGGAGATACCGGTGAGCCCATTGCACAGCCGTGTTTCTGTCTGTAAAACTGGCCCCTGAATTGGAAATATGTAGTGTTCAGGCAAAGGTTCAGCAGTTGGCAAATTTGGTCTGGGCTGAGGTTAGTCCTATTGTGGAGGGTGTTGTCACGTAGCAAACGTTGCCTCACAGTTTCCAAAGCCTCCATGGTTGGGATGCAGGTGAATAACGAGGTCACGTCGTAGGATACCATGGTTTCATCCGGTTCCAGTTTTACGCCTAAAGGGGTCAAGATGTTGGAACTCCATCGAGGTTTAGTGGCAGTGGGTCTGGGACTGACTTCACCCTGACCATCGGTGGAGTCCAAGCTGAGGATACAGCAGTTTACTACTGTCAGAGTCTCCACAGTATCAGTAGTCAGGATGTGTTCACACGGTGATAGAGAGCCGTACAAAAACCTCCCTCTGTTTCACAGTGACTGATCTGCCAGTTGGGACATACGGTAAGCTCTATAACAACAATGATAATAATAATAATAACAACAACAATAATAATGACAATAATATAATAATAAAAATGACAACAACAATAATAAAAATTATAATAATAATAATAATAGTAATGGCAATATTAATAATAACAACAACAATAATATTAATAATAATAATAATAAATATAGCCGCAAGCGGTGATTAATGGGATCCAAGCAGTATTGCAGCCGCCATGTGTCCGATCTGTTTCATATTTGGTACATGGCTTCTATGTGCCACAAAGAATAAGCCTATCAAGTTTCATGAAGATTGGCCGTTCACACTAGCAGATATTAGCTGCTGAATTTTGATTGGCTGTTTGGCAGCCATTTTGGTAATCCAGCCAATCAGCACTTTAGGCAATGTAGCCAAATGGGTCCAAGTATAAATATACCAAATTTCAGATTTTTTGATCTAGCGGTTTTTGAGATGTCGGATTACTTGGGTCCCCTGTGTCCTAGACGATTACCGTAATTTTTTAAAATGTCGTAACACTTCCATTGCTTCAGAAACATGTGCCAAAGTTTCCAAAACTGGACCAGATGGTGTCTGATTTCTTGCGTCTTAGCCGACTGCCGTCAAAAGTAAAAGTATGTCGTTATACCCAGGTTTCCTGGCGGGTGGTATGTAGAGCTGCAGCGCTTCCACACCAAATAAGTCAAAATAGCGGGCAAACTATATGACTGACATAGGTGGTCCCAATAGTAAAGTTGTTGAGCACATTGAGATGCATGGGTCGATTACGTTTTGTGTTGATCTGACTTATGCTGTGGGAGTTATGGCCTTTTAAGCATGACCCTTTGTTATAGCGCCACCATCTGGCTGACATGGGTGATTTGTAGTGCCAGAGTAGGGGGGACCGTATGAATCCACCTACCAAATTTGGTTGGTCTAGGACTTATGGTTGCTGAGCCTCAGACACTTTTAGCTGAGAAACCGCGCCCAAACTAATACAAGTCAAAATGGCGGGCAAACTATATGGCTGACATATGTGGTCCCAATAACAAAGTTGTAGAGCACATTCAGATGCATAGGTCTTTGCAGTTTTGTGTTGATCTGACTTATGGTGTGGGCATTACGCATGACCCTTTGTTATAGCGCCACCATCTGGCTGACATAGGTGATTTGTGGTGCCTGAGTAGTGGGGGTCATAGGAATCCACGTACCAAAGTTGGTTGGTCTAGGACTTATGGTTGCTGAGCCTCACACACTTTTAGCGGAGAAAAATAATAATAATCCTAACAAATACAATAGGGTTCCACCAGCTTCGCTGCTTGGACCCCTAATAATAATGTACAAATGTTCCTGTCATGAGTAATATTAGTATTGTGGCGAACACTAGGGGCTATGCCTCTCACCCAGCAGGACTGTTAGCTGGGGGCGTGGTTTACGTTCCTGGGCTTGCTGGTGCAGGGTTGTTCCTGCTGCAGTTGGTTTTTGGAGTTGAGGAATAAACATCACACTCGCCTTCGTCAGCTGTGTTTTTCCCCATCCTGCCACATCGGTGACCCCGAATTGAACATGTTTGGAGCAGAAGAGGAGTGTGAATCCACTTCGGCCACGCCGCCCCAACTCTCGCCCCAGCTCGTCAGCAGCGCCACCTAGCGGCCATCTCCGAGTTCACAACGGACATTCAGCATGTGGCCGGGAAGTCCAACCCTGTTGCTGATTGTCTGTCGCGTGCGCTTGTGTGTCCTGTGCACCTCGGTGTGGATTTCTCCGCTATGGCTGCCGACCAGCCCAGCGACCCGGACGTCCTTGCCCTTAGGTCAACGCGTACCGGTCTCAAGCTAGAGGACGCTGTGATGTAGGAAGGCAGTCCTCCCCTCCTCTGCAATGTCTCCACCGGCCGTCCCCGCCCCATTGTTCCAGTGGCCTGGCGCCGTCGAGTTTTCGATTCGATTCACTCCCTCTCGCACCCTGGAGTTCGGGCGTCGGTGAAGTTGGTCGGTTCCAAGTTCGTTTGGCCTGGCCTCCGCAAGGACGTCAAGGGGTGGGCAGCTGCATGTGTAGCGTGCCAGCGCGCTAAGGTCCACCAGCACACTAAATCGCCCCTCGAACCATTTCCGATCCCGGCCAGACGTTTCGACCACGTGCATGTGGACCTGGTGGGCCCTCTACCTTCTTCACAGGTTTTACGCACCTGCTCACAATGGTAGATCAGACCACCAGGTGGCCAGAGGTTGTCCCTCTGTCCTCCACAACATCCTCGGATGTTGCACGCGCTTTTCTTTCCTCCTGGGTCGCCCGTTTCGGCACTCCGTCAGATATCACCTCAGACAGGGGCCCCCAGTTCGTGTCAGAGCTCTGTTCGGCACTTGCGCGATCCTTGTGTGTTCAGGTACACCGCACTACCACGTACCACCCGCAGGCTAACGGCTTGTGTGAACGTTTTCACCGGTCGCTCAAGGCAGCTCTGTGCGCTGCGCTCTCGGATGGTAACTGGGTGGATCGTTTACCTTGGGTTATGCTCGGGTTGCGTTCGGCTCCTAAGGAGGACCTCGACGCTTCGCCCGCTGAACTGGTGCTCGGTCAGCCGCTCCGCGTCCGTGGGGAATTTTTGCCTGGGAGTTCCGCTCCTCGACCCCGTCCGGCAGTTTATCCTTTTTTGTCCAACAGCACTCGGGTTCCAGGCCCCGTTCACCACTGTTTTCCGCGGTCATTCGTGCCTGAGGAGCTCATGTCGGCTCGTTTTGTTTTTCTCCGGCATGATGCTCACCGCTCGCCCCTCCAACCCCCATACGATGGTCCATTTCGGGTTCTTGAGACGGGTCCTCAGGGTTTTGTGCTGGATATGGGTGGGCGTAGGGAGTGTGTCACGCTTGATAGGCTTAAACCGGCGCACAGGGTGGCAGGCGAAGTTGTGTTTCAGGCCCAGGTTCCCCGTCGGGGTCGTCCTCCTTCCAGGACCCCGGCAGTGTCTTCACGGGTTCAGCGTTCTGCTTCTCAGCCGGCTTTGGACTGTGTTTCACCTACTGTTTCAGCTGAGGGACGGCGCAGCCGTTATGGCAGGCTGCTTAAGCCTCCAGTGAGACACTCATTTTCTTTCCAGGAGTCCCTTCTGGGTGTTCGGGGGGGGGGGGGGGGCTGTGTGGCGGACACTAGGGGCTATGCCTCTCATCCAGCAGGACTGTGAGCTGGGGGCGTGGTTTACTTTCCCGGGCTTGCTGGTGCAGGGTTGTTCCTGCTGCAGTTGGTTTTTGGAGTTGAGGAATAAACATCAAACTCGCCTTGGTCTCCTGTGTTTTTCCTCATCCTGCCATAGTATCACTATTGATTGTGTTTTATTTCTTATTACTATACTGCTGCTATCATACTAATGCATGAATGAAAAATGTATTACATTTTTGCCAGGTTTTGTCAGTGTTCTTCTTTGTTGTTCTCAAATCTGCTAATAATCCCCTGATTATCCAAAAACCACCACTTAAAAAAAATCTCACGTTACATTAAATTGTGAGGTTTAGCTGGAGACTGATCTCATCATAAAATGGACAAAATAAACTGGGTCCATCATTGATAAAAGTCAGTGCTACCCAGAACGTGTGTTCTGGAAAACTGAGCTGAATTAAGAGCTGTTAAAAGAAGTTGTGTTGTTTGACAGCAACATAAAGAATAATGACTTCTTTTCCTTGACATTTCTGCTTTATGTGGTAGTGGTAGTAGAGAGAGACAGCAAAGGCAGGGGAGAGAGAGGGAAGGACATGCAGCAAAGGGCTGGGCTGGATTCAAACCCAGGCCGCTGCTGTAAGGACTCAGCCTTACGGTCACATATAGTTTAACACCAAAACATGGCAAGACTCATGTCACATTTACACCACTTAATACCTGTTTTTTGTTTTGTGTACAACATACTCTTATGATAGTTATGCAACACATGTCCGGTTTTGTTTTCCAAGGTATAAAGTACACAGCTGGTAAATTATAAACAGTATAAACATATTTAACTTTACTAAAACTGATTTTTATCCTAGTTGCAAACTACATTTTTAACGTTTTGTTGTTTAAAACTATTTGTGCTTGTGTGAGAAAGAGTCTCTCCAAGGTTATCAGGAGAAAATAGCACACACACTTTGTACTGTGACACACACACCAAACCAACATGTCTTCTCATATGAACATGTTGGTGGTGGTGCTGTACTCTCAGGGTGAGTAGTCTGATGAGGCTATGGGCTTCTTTATTCAGCTGGTGGCATAGCTGTCCCATTTGGTACCCTACTGAGACAACTAACTTAGCTGTCCTTTACATCCACTGTGTTGTTGTCATTCAACAATGCTGCATAGCACATGAGTTGTTTATTTTATGTCTTTATTTCACTGTCCTCCCATGTGACATGATAAACATGACTGATATGATTTATGAATAAAATAATAGTAAAAGCTCCATGTGTTTTGTTTCAGGGTGTAAAGGAGACACTTTACTGACCCAGACTCCAGAGTCTGTCTCAGTCCAGACAGGAGGTCCTGCCTCCATCAGCCAGTGGAGCCATTGGTAATGACTTAGCCTGGTATCATCAGAAACCAGGAGAAGCTCCCAGATTCATTATTAATTTCTATTGGGGTTTTATTTCAGGTGGTTACAGCAGCAGTGGCAACGGTTATGATTTCAGAATCACCATCAGTAACGTCCAGACAGAGGACACAGGAGTTTACTACTGTCAGCAACATGAAGTCTCACCACTCACACAGTGATGAAGACCTGCACAAAAACCTTCCTCTGATGAAAGACAAGGTGTCTGTAACAGCTGAACAGGACCCATCAGAAGACATTTCTAGATGAAACAGTGACTTGTCACATTAACCAGACTGCCTGAAATGTGTCTCCACTGATTCAGGAGATGAGCTACAAATATACAAGTAGGCTAACCCGCCATATACCTTCAACGTACCCAACAATGTCAAGCCTGGTACTACCAACAACCAGGAACAGTCCCCAAAGCCTTGACTGGCACAGGGACCACTCTCCTGGCAGGAAGTCCCTCTCGGTTCAGCGCCGGCGGATCTGGGAGTGACTTCACCATGACTGTCACAGCAGTCCAGGCTGAGGACGCAGGGATTTCCTACTGTCAGAGTGATATCTGTGTTCATGGCTGAGCAACCACACAGTGATAGAAGGCTGTAAAAACATCTGCCATGTAGGCAGGACCACCTAAGGTATAAGACAACTAAGCTGCCTCTTAGACTGTGAAGTCCTACGATTAACAAAGTGCTGCTTGGACACCAGGAGGACAAATCAAATTCTGCTTAGGACCCCAACAAGACTTGAACAGGTCCTGTTCTCAGGTGACATGTCAGTAGCACCATATGAACCCGTTCCTTTTCTTCCATACGTGGTGTCAATTTATGGACCTTTTGTGATCTTCATCTTTGGCATTTCAGACATTTATGACAGATGCATCTTGAAAGGACACAGTTAAAACACAGGGAACTCTACACAGCATTAACAGTTGATGTGTAGGGATTCACACAGGACATCTATGGCCTACAGGGGGCACACTACAGAGGACCATGCAGTCGGACAAAGGAAAAATGCAAAGTCTGAATGGCCAAGAAAACAGAAAACCCTGTGGAGACTGGATCAACATTTTGGCCACAGGATATCCATGGAGGACAATATGGCAAGCTGTTCCAGCTTTTAATGTCCTTTATTATCATCACCAATTCATTTTTTTACTTGTTAAAATATCCAATTTTCATATCAGAAATTGAATTTTAAGTAGTTATAATTCACTTTTAAGTAGTTGAAATACCAGTTGTTGATATAAGAGGTTCAGTTGTTGATGTCAGACATTTCTTTTTTGATATAAACAATTATGTTCCAAATGTTGATATTGCAAAAAAAAATATTTCAATGATTGGCACTTTAACTACTTAATATCCCACTAATTTAAATTCCAGTTCTCACTGAAATGAATGGGGGAAAGTTGTAATCCTCAGTAGTTAGGATTTAATTTGATGTCAAGATTTGAATTCTTGATGTGCAAAATTACATTTTAACTAGTTAAAATATCATTTAGAATATAACTTTTGATAGACAGGATACTTAATTTAGAATATAACTTTTGATAGACAGGATAGTTAAAATATAATTTTTGATAGACAGGATAGCTAAAAGATGATTTAGAATATAACTTTTGATAGACAGGATAGCTAAAATATAATTTAGAATATAACTTTTGATAGACAGGATAGTTAAAATATAATTTTTGATAGACAGGATAGTTAAAATATAATTTAGAATATAACTTTTGATAGGCAGGATAGTTAAAATATCATTTATAATATAATTTTTGATAGACAGGATAGTTAATTTAGAATATAACTTTTGATAGACAGGATAGTTAAAATATAATTTAGAATATAACTTTTGATAGGCAGGATAGTTAAAATATAATTTATAATATAACTTTTGATAGACAGGATACTTAAAATATCATTTAAAATATAATTTTTGATAGACAAGATAGTTAAAATATCATTTAGAATATTACTTTTGATAGACAAGATAGTTAAAATATCATTTAGAATATAACTTTTGATTGAAAGGACAGTTAAAATATAATTTAGAATGTAACTTTTGATAGACAGGATAGTTAATTTAGAATATAACTTTTGATAGACAGGATAGTTAAAATATAATTTAGAATATACATTTTGATAGACAGGATAGTTAAAATATAATTTTTGATAGACAGGATAGTTAAAAGATCATTTAGAATAGAAATTTTGATAGACAGGATACTTAAAATATCATTTAGAATATAACTTTTGATAGACAGGATACTTAAAATATCATTTAAAATATAACTTTTCACAGACAGGATAGTTAAAATATCATTTAGAATATAACTTTTGATAGACAGGATAGTTAAAATATAATTTAGAATATAACTTTTGATAGACAGGATAGTTAATTTAGAATATAACTTTTGATAGACAGGATGGTTAAAATATCATTTAGAATATAACTTTTGATAGACAGGATAGTTAAAATATAATTTAGAATATAACGTTTGACAGACAGGATACTTAAAATATCATTTAAAATATAACTTTTGATAGACAGGATACTTAAAATATCATTTACAATATAACTTTTGATAGACAGGATACTTAAAATATAATTTAAAATATAACTTTTGATAGGCAGGATAGTTAAAAGATCATTTAGAATAGAAATTTTGATAGACAGGATACTTAAAATATCATTTAAAATATAACTTTTGATAGACAGGATAGTTAAAATATCATTTAGAATATGACTTTTGATAGACAGGATAGTTAAAATATCATTTAGAATATAACTGTTGATAGACAGGATACTTAAAATATCATTTAAAATATAACTTTTCACAGACAGGATAGTTAAAATATCATTTAGAATATAACTTTTGATAGACAGGATAGTTAAAATATAATTTAGAATATAACTTTTGATAGACAGGATAGTTAATTTAGAATATAACTTTTGATAGACAGGATGGTTAAAATATCATTTAGAATATAACTTTTGATAGACAGGATAGTTAAAATATAATTTAGAATATAACGTTTGACAGACAGGATACTTAAAATATCATTTAAAATATAACTTTTGATAGACAGGATAGTTAAAATATAATTTACAATATAACTTTTGATAGACAGGATACTTAAAATATAATTTAAAATATAACTTTTGATAGGCAGGATAGTTAAAATATCATTTAGAATATAACTTTTGATAGACAGGATACTTAAAATATAATTTAAAATATAACTTTTGATAGACAGGATAGTTAAAATATCATTTAGAATATAACTTTTGATAGACAGGATACTTAAAATATCATTTAAAATA
Source organism: Lampris incognitus (assembly GCF_029633865.1). Classification (NCBI taxonomy): domain Eukaryota; kingdom Metazoa; phylum Chordata; class Actinopteri; order Lampriformes; family Lampridae; genus Lampris; species Lampris incognitus. Next base: position 50,881,066 of record NC_079221.1, on the reverse strand, counting down.
TAACTTTTGATAGACAGGATAGTTAAAATATCATTTAGAATATGACTTTTGATAGACAGGATAGTTAAAATATCATTTAGAATATAACTTTTGATAGACAGGATACTTAAAATATCATTTAAAATATAACTTTTCACAGACAGGATAGTTAAAATATCATTTAGAATATAACTTTTGATAGACAGGATAGTTAAAATATAATTTAGAATATAACTTTTGATAGACAGGATAGTTAATTTAGAATATAACTTTTGATAGACAGGATGGTTAAAATATAATTTAGAATATAACTTTTGACAGACAGGATACTTAAAATATCATTTAAAATATAACTTTTGATAGACAGGATAGTTAAAATATCATTTAGAATATAACTTTTGATAGACAGGATAGTTAAAATATCATTTAGAATATAACTTTTGATAGACAGGATAGTTAAAATATCATTTAGAATATGACTTTTGATAGACAAGATAGTTAAAATATAATTTAGAATATAACTTTTGATAGACAGGATAGTTAAAATGTAATTTAAAATATAAATTTTGATAGACAGGATAGTTAAAATATCATTTAGAATATAACTTTTGATAGACAGGATAGTTAAAATATAATTTAGAATATAACTTTTGATAGACAGGATAGTTAAAATATCATTTAGAATATGACTTTTGATAGACAGGATAGTTAAAATATCATTTAGAATATAACTTTTGATAGACAGGATAGTTAAAATATCATTTAGAATATGACTTTTGATAGACAAGATAGTTAAAATATCATTTAAAATATAACTTTTGATAGACAGGATAGTTAAAATATCATTTAGAATATGAGTTTTGATAGACAGGATAGTTAAAATATCATTTAGAATATAATTTTTGATAGACAGGATAGTTAAAATATCATTTAGAATATAACTTCTGATAGACAGGATAGTTAATTTAGAATACAATTTTTGATAGACAGGATAGTTAAAATATAATTTAGAATATAACTTTTGATAGACAGGATAGTTAAAATATAATTTAGAATATAACTTTGGATAGACAGGATAGTTAAAATATCATTTAGAATATAACTTTTGATAGACAGGATAGTTAAAATATCATTTAGAATATGACTTTTGATAGACAAGATAGTTAAAATATAATTTAGAATATAACTTTTGATAGACAGGATAGTTAAAATATCATTTAGAATATAACTTTTGATAGACAGGATAGTTAAAATATCATTTAGAATATGACTTTTGATAGACAGAATAGTTAAAATATCATTTAAAATATAACTTTTGATAGACAGGATAGTTAAAATATCATTTAGAATATGAGTATTGATAGACAGGATAGTTAAAATATCATTTAGAATATAATTTTTGATAGACAGGATAGTTAAAATATCATTTAGAATATAACTTTTGATAGACAGGGTAGTGAAAATATAATTTAGAATATAACTTTTGATAGACAGGATAGTTAATTTAGAATACAATTTTTGATAGACAGGATAGTTAAAATATAATTTAGAATATAACTTTTGATAGACAGGATAGTTAAAATATAATTTAGAATATAACTTTGGATAGACAGGATAGTTAAAATATAATTTTTGATAGACAGGATAGTTAAAAGATAATTTAGAATATAACTTTTGATAGACAGGATACTTAAAATATAATTTAAAATATAACTTTTGATAGGCAGGATAGTTAAAATATCATTTAGAATATAACTTTTGATAGACAGCATACTTAAAATATCATTTAAAATATAACTTTTGATAGACAGGATAGTTAAAATATCATTTAGAATATGACTTTTGATAGACAGGATAGTTAAAATATCATTTAGAATATAACTTTTGATAGACAGGATACTTAAAATATCATTTAAAATATAACTTTTCACAGACAGGATAGTTAAAATATCATTTAGAATATAACTTTTGATAGACAGGATAGTTAAAATATAATTTAGAATATAACTTTTGATAGACAGGATAGTTAATTTAGAATATAACTTTTGATAGACAGGATGGTTAAAATATAATTTAGAATATAACTTTTGACAGACAGGATACTTAAAATATCATTTAAAATATAACTTTTGATAGACAGGATAGTTAAAATATCATTTAGAATATAACTTTTGATAGACAGGATACTTAAAATATAATTTAAAATATAACTTTTGATAAACAGGATAGTTAAAATGTCATTTAGAATATAACTTTTGATAGACAGGATAGTTAAAATATAATTTTTGATAGACAGGATAGTTAAAAGATAATTTAGAATATAACTTTTGATAGACAGGATACTTAAAATATCATTTAAAATATAACTTTTGATAGACAGGATAGTTAAAATATCATTTAGAATATGACTTTTGATAGACAGGATAGTTAAAATATCATTTAGAATATAACTTTTGATAGACAGGATACTTAAAATATCATTTAAAATATAACTTTTGACAGACAGGATAGTTAAAATATAATTTAGAATATAACTTTTAATAGACAGGATAGTTAAAATATCATTTAGAATATAACTTTTGATAGACGGGATAGTTAATTTAGAATATAACTTTTGAAAGACAGGATAGTTAAAATATAATTTAGAATATAACTTTTGATAGACAGGATACTTAAAATATCATTTAAAATATAACTTTTTATAGACAGGATAGCTAAAATATCATTTAGAATATAACTTTTGATAGACAGGATAGTTAAAATATAATTTAGATTATAACTTTTGATAGACAGGATAGTTAATTTAGAATATAACTTTTGATAGACAGGATAGTTAAAATATCATTTAGAATATAATTTTTGATAGACAGGATAGTTAAAATATCCTTTAGAATATAACTTTTGATGGACAGGATAGTTAAAATAGAATGTGGATATCATGAGTTTGGTATTTTGCCTGGATACTTGTGATGTACAGTGGGATTATAAGTAGGCTGGTTGTCATCCAGTTTCTGATAAGGAAATGGCTAAGTGGTGGAGCTGGAGTAAAAACAGAGGGTTAAAAGCTAAAACTTCCTGCCATATACACTAATAAGGCTGAGCTGCGGCACGTGAGCGTGTTGAGCAGCAGCCATCGAGGTGTGTCAAGTGGAAAGGAGGTTTTTGTACGGCGTCTTAACCAGGCTCTATCACTGTGGATCACTTTTGGTGGCGGCACTGAGGTCATCGTCTCATGTAAGTGATTTCTCTTGTACATTTGTGTGTCCATAGTCATTTTCTACATTAGCTGCTTCTCACAACGTGTTGCTTGCTACGTATGTCGAGTGTTGGTTTGGGAAAACAAAACTAGATTTTGATTTGTTTAATGATTCATTTGGAGTCAGTCGTGACATTTAACAGGACTCCAGGGTGGAAAGGCAGTGGCTGAATATTGTAAAGTAGTCCATGTTATTCTAACAACATCAGTATGCCGTAGCATCGTCACATAACTTGACATTACAGCTTTAGTCGACCATTGGTTAAAGCCTGAACAATGCTGTCAGTTTGGAAATCTTACAAGACAAACTGAAATCACAATCTTCAACACTGAGCTTTTTATTCGACGTTTGGTCTCTAACCCGTGTATATTTAAGGTGTCTTGTATCAGTAAAAGCTGCAGAAATTGTTGCATGAGGATTGCACCGCAGCAGTGTAAATCAGCTGCAGGTGCAACGGTGGTTAAATGAGCTTTACTCACATTGAACATGTTGAATAGAGGCTGCACACAGTGTACAGTCCCATGTAAAGCCGTGTTTAACTTACACATTTATAATCTGCTAAATCACTGGCAGTCTGAGAAATGAGCTCATTCATATTCACTTTATGTGCCACACACATTCATATACACACACCTGAAAACTGCTTTTAAAACTAATTTTATTGTAAACTTGCAGAATATTTAACTGGTGATTTACAGCCTATGGCATATTGTTTATGTCATCCTTTATTTACTGTTAAGGTTGTAAAAAGTCATGTAAATTGTGAGTATTAGTTTAGTTTGTTGCCTTTAGTTACACACAGACAGGGCACATTGATACACATTTGTGTAAATGTGGCAGTTTAGCAGCATCACTCATTTTCAACTGTGGTCCTGCAGGTACAGTAGAGACGGCAGATTAAAGGAAACACACATAGACTACTGTACAAATAGATTATGAAAACACACTGCACACATAAACACATGGAAACAAAGACTACAACATGACACACTGATGCTGCATGTGCTTATTCACACAGCACAGTAGCATTAACATGGTCATGGTGAGTAGTGGTGGTGCTGCAGTGCTCTCAGTAACACATAGTTCAGCAAGTCGGTGTATTCAGTTGTGTCTCTCTTTACAGCGGGGGTCTCAGTCAAACCCACCCTCTCCCTGCTCCCCCCCTCTTCTGAGGAGTTGTCCAAGGGCTCGGCCACGCTGTCCTGTCTGCTGAGCAGCTACTCCCCAAAAGGAGCGCTGGTGACTTGGCAGAAGGATGGGAGGGAGGTGACGGCGGGCATCCTGACGGGACAAGAGGTGTGGAGCAGCACTGGGTACAGCCGCAGCAGCATCCTGACCCTCAGCAAAGCCAGCTGGGATGAAGGAGACCTCTACACCTGCTTGGTGGCCCATGATGGCCGCAGGCAGTCCACCGAGCTCAGGAGGACACAGTGCAGCGGCTAGAGAAACGCCCCCTACTGGCTGGAAGCAACCTTCCCTCAAATGCATGGGTTTATAAAAAGAGATGAATAAAAATGAGGCAGGGATGTGAACACAAAAGCCCCCTTGCAGTTTCTAACATGTGTGTGCTTAGGTGTGTTGTAGTTAAGTGTGTAGGGGTGAGTTTGGGGAGAGGGGCACTTTGGTTAAGTTCATCTGTTGCTTCTACTGTTGGTTTCTGTTGCTGAATGTATTCCTGCTTGTCTGCTGCTCAGAAGTTAATAAAGTTTTTGTCAAATGATCCAGTTTTGTATTTGTTGGTTTGTCATGAATTCACAAACTGTGGCACCAGCTAAAGCTGAAATAAAAACCCTTTAAATAATTTACAAATCCTGGCCAGCCCACAGCAGGCAGGCCTGTAATGTGGGTTTATAATCTGCAGTAGTAACAAGATAGGGACTCTAACCTGCGCTGTAGAGAGTTCATCCCAGTAATGACAATAAAGTGAGATGAGCTTTTACACTTGTGTCATAGCTGACATGTTTATCCAGAGTGCCTCACTATGAGTACAGCCCTGACCAACTAGTCCCATCAGCATGTGCTCACCATATATACCCACAAGCCCTTGCTGGAGTTGGAAACAAGAGAAGTGCAGCTGCAAAAGTCCTGAAGGGAAGCTAATACTTCAGAGCAGCAGCAGCAGCAGCAGGACTAGGTTGGTCTGGAAAACACAATTAGAAATGGACTGGGACATTACAGAGCACATATTGTTGAACATGAGCTGAAACAGAAGGGTTAGAAACCTGGTGTAGAGTCCCTCTGAGACGTGGACATGTGTTGACAGGGCTTATTCTGGCCCCAGCAGGGAGCAGTGAAGCTTGACTATGCAAACCACAGGGTGGAGGCAGCACACCACCCATTTGAGGAAGTCCCACAAGTCCTTCCTGTAGTCTACGGCAGAGTTTGCATATGGAGCATGAAACAAACACCTTCTGAAGTGCATCTCTATTCTTGGACCGGGGGAACCAGTGAACCTCGACTATGGAAATGACAGCTTTCAGACACGTTTCACCAAAGAACTGAGAAGTTTATTTCCAACATGATATAAAATCCTGTTTGGGGGAGAAACAAACAGTTGGCAGGTGCTAATTGTTTGGTGTGTGTGAGGTTTAGAGCGGAGCATCTGTAAAAGTGTTGTCCTTCTGTCAGACAGACTTAAACTGTCCTTTAAAATGAGCTTGACCCGCTTAAATGTTGAGCAGCTTTTCTAACAGAGCTCTTATTTCAGATGGTCTTATGGTGATCCAGTAATAAACCAGTTTATCATCTTGCTGTGCTCTTGCTCCTGCTCATCTGTCATGTGACAAAGGAACATGTCTCTTCTAAGGTCTCTCTATATAATCTGACAGCAGTCAAAACCAGGAAGTGCTGAGTATGTACATTACACACTAATATTCCCCGCCAGCTGGCCATCATATTGAGTTTCAGTCCTCTTATGAAATAACCGCCACTATTTAAATAATCCACCTGCTGTGATGTCATCTGGTAGACTATTGGTGATATTTCACTCTGAAGGTTCACCTGAGCAGGAAATGGTATTCTCCTTGGTAGAAGTATGAAATATTAAATATAATAATAAATATAATAAATACAATGTTAGGTTTTGATCTCGTGGAACACTTGGACATGAAGTCCTGTGTAAATAAAACTGGTGTACATATTAAGAAAAATCAAATAATTCAGTGATTGATCAACAGTCAAAGTCAATAAAGTCCATTGGTAAAAAAGTTGGGTCGTCCTCTGTGTGGAGTCTGCATGTTCTCCCCGTGTCTGTGTGGGTTCCCACCCACAGTCCAAATTCAAGTAGGTCAGGTGACTCGGCCGTACTAAATTGTCCCTCGGCCTGTGTGTGTTTTTGTGTGTGTGTGTGTGTGTGTGTGTGTGTGTGTGTGTGTGTGTGTGTGTGTGTGTGTGTGTGTGTGTGTGTGTGTGTGTGTGTGCCTGGATGTGGTCTTGGGCTTCTTTGTGTACAAAGTAGCAAATATGTGTGTGAATATGTGTCTCATTCAGTGTCCCTCGGATAGTGCAAGTGACAACATACTGTGCAGCTATAGTATAGAATAGTATAGTATAGTATAGAATAGTAAAGCTATAGCACTATATTACAGTACAGTATAGTACAGCCAGGGCCGGCTCTGCGGGGGTAGCAACGGGAGAAACCGCACCGGGCCCAGGTCTGGAGGGGGGGCCCAGAAAAAATACAAACCTTTCTGCGCTGATTCTGCTGTAAGTGCAGTGATTGTTAATTGTGTGTCTCAGCAGTGCAAAGAGGCCCTGCATGTTGCTCCTCCTGGCAGTTTCCCTGTTGGCTGATAACCATTTATTTTCAAAAATGGATCAAAAGTTGTGTCGTCACCGCCCTCCCCCACGAGTTAGTATAGCCTATGGTGAAGACGTGGATTTCGGTTCTACTAACCAAAAAAACATGTCTGGAAACAAATCTGGTTGTAAGAAAAGAAAATTACAGAAACGTAAGGTAGAAAATACAAAAAAAGAGGCGGAAAACGCACAGAAGGTATACGGTGTGTAGCACCTCTATTCTGAATTAGAAAGGATGGCTATACATACATTTCCTAGGCTCTGAGTAGTGTGGTTGACAAGACTCACAAGGAGACGTCGCTTTTATAACAGAACAGCTGGCAGGTTTATTGCACAATCTCTGCAACACACCATTCACAATAATGTTTTCTTTTGTAACTGAAAATAGCCCAAAATAAAATAGAGCTCTTTGTTTTAGGAAAAACAACAATGAAAATAAATTGTCTTTTGCTTTGTCTTTGAAAATAAAGTTGAGAGTCAATCTACCCGGGTCGTAACACAAAACACTTCTAAGTGTTCCTTATCTGGGATCCAGTATCCGATATCCTGATGCAGCAGACCAGTTCAGTCACTCCGCAGGATGGAAAGCGACACAGCTGGCCACGCGGCGTCCAAACCTTCCTTCTGTGGAGTGTCCTCACTGGGACAGGCTCGCCATCCAAGTCGATATGGTGCGGAACCAAACCAAACCCAGGATAAAGAAAAACCCGTCGGAGTTTTGGGCAGGGAAAAGACGGTAAACCCAGCAGGAAACCGGGCTCTCGCGATGCAGCACTTGAGTTACTAACAGGAGACTATCTTACACACAACTCCTGATAATAATTAACTGAATATCTTCATTTATTTCTGTCTATTTTCGCCAAATGAGCTGGAGCTCTTTCACGCAACTTTATACGAAGGAAAATCTCTCGTGACTGGCGTAAAAATAGTGCGCATGCGCCCTCTGCTAGCGTCATGTGAATTGACGCTCAATTAGTTAACCCTTTAGTGACTGCATATTCTATGTGGGTTACACGTTCCCCCCTGAAATCAGCATGAGTCCCTTCATGTACTATAATATTCTGGCTCAGATCCTCAGAACCTCTTGACTCTCATAGTCACTGAACGAACTAAGTGCATGGTTAAAACTCTCCAAAAGGTTTTGAGCAAAGGAGATGAGGGGTTTTCCCAACTGTGGGTAGTGGAAGCGGCCAGGTGCTCGCCGTGACCTTTCAGATCGGCGTACAGGATTGTCTTCCCCAATTTGTTCAAGTACTTCATTCGCTTCCTTATCTTGCTTAGCACAAACTTCAGAAATTTCAGTGTCATTTCCTTTTACTCCATTTTCATTACTCCCATCATCCGGATCACCCAAATCCATCAGGGGTACATCATCATGATCTTCCACAGTAATAGCTGGCATCACACTGCCTGGCTTCAGGCAAGCTCTCCACTTCCCCAGGCGGAAATGCTGGCTCATCACCTGCAGAGGGCTCCACTTGAGACTGGGGTGGTATCTCATATTTTAGTTTGATATGGTGTTTGACTTTGGTGGCATGGCCAAAATCAAGGTCATGGTGTACAAAAACATCAGCATAACCATCGAGCTTCTCTGTGATTCTGTTTTTCCACTCCTCTGGCAGAGGGGACTCGCCAAAGTCAAACGTCAGGTTGCTGTTGGTGGCTTGATTTGACGGAGGAGAAGTGGCACTGCAACAGTTCACAGTAGCAGAGTTTTTGTCAGGTAAGTGACCGTTTTCTAAAATTTGATCGGGAGCATGTAGTTCTGCAATAACACAGTTTGCGGGGATTGTTATATCATGATCTGTCTCATTTCTGATCCAAACATGCAACTTGTGTTGGTGCTGCTGCAGCAGGGTGATGAGGCAACAATCAACGAAAATCCCACCAGGTAAGGCAGATGTTGTTGGCTGCTCCAGAACTGTCCATTTTTCAGTATTAGCCGGATTGACATTGATATAACCTTCCACAGGGACTTTCTCATGTGCAGGAATAACTTGCTGTGTTTTTCCTTTAAGTGTCATTAAACCTATCCCTCCAGTGGTGTTCAGCTCTTTTCTGAGCTCAAGTGCCCTGAGGATTTGTCTATAGCCACAGGCAGTTGAAGTGTTCTTTAGAGTGTTGTGCTGGCAGTGTTCATCATATAGCACATCAAGTAAGTTAGTCCCTATTAGAACAGGTAAGTCACTGTTGGAGCGTAGATCAGGGACAACTAATGCTAGAGTGGATACTTCAGGTGCTGTGTCAATGAAGTCTTTTGGGAAGCCAATGCTGACTTCTACGTACCCTACGTATGGAACTGACTGACCATTAGCACCCTCTACATCCAGAAGATGAAAGGGCTGGATTGGCTGCTCTGACAAGTGTTCTTTGTAGAATGAGGTTGATATGGTGGTCACCTGAGACCCGGTGTCAAGAAGACAGTTACAGCTTACTGCTGACACAGTCACATTGCTAGTGCATTTTTTTCCTATTAGCCTTTTCGGTACCTTAGGTTGATGCTTTGTGCTGTGTGAGTAGCTTGAGGTATTTTGTTGTTGGGACAGGTGTTGTTAGTCTTTGTTCCTGTTTGCCCCTCAACAGGAACAGAACCTAGTTTAAAGCTAGCTGAGTTTGTTCTTCCCACAACCGCTGCTTCTCTCGAAGTTTTTTTCGTTTAGCCTCAACAACCTCAGGGTTGGGCTCATTGCTGCAGGATGGGGCTATGTGTCCATCTTCGCCACAGTTAAAGCAATACCACGGCCGAGGTTTCTTGTTGGCTTTTCCCACATTTTGCTGTGGTGATTTCTCTACAGACTCTTTCCGTTTAGAGTTCTTTGACTTGACGGTGTTGGTGGTAGAGTTGTGATGAAGCGGTCGTCCCAACATCCCCTGCAGAACTGTTTCAGCAGTTGGAGATCTGAGTCTCCGGCAGCAATGCCTTTTCTTTTCACTACTGTGCTCAATGTAGCCTGTAGTCGATGTAAGTAAGCAGAGTGTTTTTCACCTGCGTTTTGGTTGGTATGTAGGAATGCTGCAAAGAGCTCGTCGCCATTATACACAGTACCATAAGCTGAGTCAAGAACACTCAAATAATCGCGGGGGCTGGACTGAGGCCCTAGCTGCTTCACAATGTTTGCAGCTGGAGGAGGCAGGCTTTCTGCAATTTTTCTGACCACTTGTTTATCAGAGACTGTGGTATCTGTGAGGTAAAACTCGGCGTTACTACGCCAGGTGTCATAATCAACTTCCAGACTTGGACAAGGAGTTTTTCCGGAGAAAGGCCTCAACTTGGAAAAGCCGTAATGTTTTGAAGATGTGTCACTACTCTTCACTACGTGTTCCACCACCACTCTTTGGACTTCAGGTGTACTAAGTTGTTCGGGTGATAACTGGTAGGGTGATCTGCCACCATTAGGTGGAGCCTCTGAGACCTGTTTGACTGGGGACGGAATACCATCAATATTCATAGACACGCTGGAGTGAGTGGTTGGGTCACTTGGGGTCTGGTCAGTTGCCAGTGCTGCCACTGCATTTTTATCAGGGGAATATGGTGGGGTTTTGTCCACTGCAAGCTCTTCATCTTCAACTGGGCGGTCCTGTTTTGCAGAATGTTGAATTCTGGCCAACTCCTCTAGCAGTACTTTCTCAAAATCTGTACCACTCATTTTTGCAACATTTTTCAACTCAGAGAGGTAGGATTGGGTTAGGCTTGAGCCTGCACTAGCAGTGTAAAGGCTAGACAAAAACTGGATGTGGTGGGTAATGTTGGGATCAGAAGAGGGTCTGTGGCATGGTAAGTCACGCTGGAGTGTTTGAATAGCTGAGCCAAATTGAAACTCAACAACAGCTGTGTTCTTGAAATCAGCATCAGAACTTTCAATCTTAACCACTCTTACTATAGACCCATATTGCCCCAAAAACTCAATCACTTCCTCATCTACCTTAGTGCCAGAGAGACCTACGACTAGGACTGAATTGGGCACCTTAATATTCTCAGAGTGAATAACATCCATGTTGCAGTAAGTGAAATTGTAAAACAACCAAAAAAATTAAACAACAATTTACAGTCTGAGGGATAATAATAAGTTGTGAACAAACGTGCCAAGCTGTTCTGTATATACACGTATGAATAAAACCATTCCTGGCTGGCTCGCCAAGATTTATGTAGCACCTCTATTCTGAATTAGAAAGGATAGCTATACATACATTTCCTAGGCTCTGAGTAGTGTGGTTGACAAGACTCACAAGGGGACGTCGCTTTTATAACAGAACAGCGCATGCGCCCTCTGCTAGAGTCATGTGAATTGACGCCCAATTAGTTAACCCTTTAGTGACTGCATATTCTATGTGGGTTACAGGTGCTTGGCAGAACACTTGGAGGATACTGTGGATAGCAATGAAGCTAGCACATCCACCACATGTGCTAACTCAGCAGCAGAGGATACCGGAGCGGACAGCGACCGTGGCGGTTGTGCTAGCACCTCCACCGCTATCGAGAATGCAAACGACCACCGAGAATCAAGAGGGAAGTCACGAAAGTGTTGGGGAGCGTGAGTTTGACTTATTTGATCCTGCACAGTGGCCAGACAGAATGCATGACGATGACATAAACCACTGCAGGTGACCGATTTTGATTTCCCTAAAACGGATGGCCGTCGTTTCACACCAGCTAATTACACCAGGACAGTCGGTGCCCTAAAAGTATCTCGGCCATGGTTAGTCTACTCAAAGTCTGCCAATACCGTCTTCTGATTCTGTTGTAATTTGTTTGGAACTGACAAAGGGATCTTCACTACTGGTTTTTCAAACTGGGTGAAGTTATCAACGAGACTGACTGAACACGAGAATTATCGTTCTCCTCTTGAGAATTTTTCAAAATGGAAAACTCTGGAACTCGCTTTGGCTACTGGTACAACGATTGACAGCCACCAGCAAGATGAGCTTCTCAGTGAGAGACAACGGGGGCATGAAGTGCTTAGCAGAATTTTGGATTGCATCATGTTTCTTGCATTACACAACCTTGCATTTAGAGGAAGTGTCGATCGCTTTTACCAAGAAAACAACGGCAATTTTCTTAAGCTTGTGGAATTTTTGGCCAAATATGATGCGCCATTAGCACGACATCGCAATCATTCCAAGACTACCCACTACCTCAGCAAAAACATTCAAAATGAGTTCATTGGACTGCTAGCTGAGGCAGTGTTGGAAAAAATCGTGCAGAAGGTCAAAACAGGTGGACATTACAGCATCATGATGGACTGCACACCAGATGTGTCGCACAAAGAACAGCTCTCTCTCGTTTTGCGATATGCTACAACAGACCAGAAGGTAGAGGTGCATGAGAGCTTTTTTGAATTAATTGCTGTGAAAAGCACAACGGGCGAAGCACTTGCATATACACTGCTGGAAAGGCTGGCTAAATATGGCATCAACATTGATGATTGCAGGTGACAAAGTTTCGATAACGGGGCAAACATGAGGGGTGTGCACAGGGGAGTACAAGCAAGGGTGAAGCAGGTTAACAAGCGGGCTTTCTTTGTGCCCTGTTGCCCTCACAACTTAAATCTGGCCATTGAACATGCAGCCAAGTCCTCGAACGAGGCCAAGAATTTTTTTGGACTGCTAAATCGGCTATACAAATTCTTCGGAAAATCAACGAAACGTTGGGGGATTCTTGAAAAACATGTACGCATCACACTGAAACCTCTCTCAGAGACCAGATGGAGTGCTCGCGCTGACGCGACAAGAACGGTAATTGAGCAGCAACCCCAGGTCATAGATGCACTCATAGCCGTCAGTGAAGATAGCACCTGTGATTCCGAGACCACCTCTGAAGTCACAAGTCTCGTACAGACAATTGAAACATTTGACTTTTTGGTCAGCTTAGTTGTTTGGCACTAAGTGCTGAATACAGTCAATCAGGCCAGTGTCGTCCTGCAGTCACGACATTTGAGCATCGGCGATGCAGTAAGAGTTGTCACAGCTGTAAAAGAAGAGATGGAACAATGTCGACTGAACGGTTTCCAAGATGCTGTTGAAAAAGCAAAAGAACTTGCAGAGAATATTGACGTTCCACCCCGTGGCGGAGCCAGAGCGGGGGCATGGGGGTGGTCGCCCCAGGGCCCACAAGGTCGGGGGGCCCCGTTTGGAGCTCTGTTGCCGAGTTTACGAGCGTCCGTGAACGCACCGGGTCTCGGGGATCCGATGCATTCAGTGACACACTCGTAAAGTCGGCTAATGATAAAAAATACAGTGCACTACGGGGCCCCTATACATAGCTATTAACGGCCCCTATAAAGGCTATAGCCTTTTTTACGACTATTCACGAATGCGTCGGAGCTGTGATCCAGCTGTGATTGGTTGTGAGGTGTAACTGCGTCACACTGCCGGAAGGGGGAGTGAGTAAGCATTTTTACACTTGACAGAACTGGACAGTTTTATGAATGAAGTTGAGGGAACTTCAAAATGGAGAAGAAAAGACACGAATCAGGCTCATTCAAACGCAAGAAGCAAGAAAGTAAGAAGAAGCTGATTGCGTCGTGTCGTCCTCTTACAAATTATTTTTCATCTCAGTCAGCCGCGACCTCTCAGGACAACCGCGAAGATCGGGTGGATCTGACGACTGACGACGAGGCTAGCAATAGCAGTACCGTTAGCATTAGCAGCACTGTCACTGATCAAAGACCAGAGGACCAGCAACAAGCCCGCCCAAACACAACACCAACGCTGCCGTTACAGCCCGGAGAGCCGCCGCCAGTATCAGAGGACAGTAACGGTAGTGCTTCCAGTAGCAGCCATGGCAGCGTTACCCCTCCCGGAGATCCACCCGCCTCTGACAGCACCGGACCCGAGTCAGCTGGCGGTAACTTCGGAACTAACATTTTATGGCAAGAGGAGTATCCGACGGACCCGGACCTTTTGTGTGTGACCGAGGAGGTGTCTGTGGGCTGTCCTCTGCATAAATATTTGAGCGCGACTGGCAACTTTTCTTTTTGTTCTTCAGAACAAGCTTCTGAACAGGTTTGTCTGACAAAAGTGGCTTTTCTATTCTTTCTTAGACGTGTAGGCTGCTTGGCTCAATAAGTGACCATTTGTGTTGTTTGCCGGATAGGATGAGATGTCCGCCAGTTTACATTTTTTGAATTTTAAAATGACTATCCCAAGGGCTCATCGAGAAGCTCCGCCCCCTTTGTGCTGAGACCCACGCTCCGCCCCGGGTTCCACCGGCTTTCCCTGAACATCGGTACGCGACGCCGAAAACGACTTCCCGGTGAAATGTCAGTCGATGAGCCTTTGACAGGGGAGGACAAGTTTAGAGTGAGCTTTTTCACCCGCTTGATCGACACAGTGACGACTGAGACAGGAGAGCGTTTTTCGTGTTTGAGTCAGTGCGATCGTCTTTTCCACGTTTTGGAGGACATTAAAAATGTTAACCTGCTTGACAACCACAGAGAGGCCTGTGAAGAGCTCGCGGAGTTTGTGGGGGGAGGGGTTGATGGTGGAGAACAGGACAGTGAATTTGGATTTTTGTCACGTCTGCTCCCAGCTGATGTAAAAAAAAACCTCTGAAGTGCTGAATGTTTTAGTTGAGAGAGACATGAAAACGGCATTTCCCAACACTACTGCAGCTTGCCAGGTGTTTCTTACAACTCCATTCGCAGTCGAAAGTGCAGAGCACTCTTTCAGCAAACTGACATTGATCAAGACATATTTGAGATCAACGATGTCCCATGAAAGACTGTCTGCGTTGGCTGTGTTGTCCATCGAGAACCGTGTGGCAAGACAGGTGGATTACAATCACACACCTGCAACATTTGCAGCGGTCAAGACACGACGCGTCAAGTCTGAAGGGAAGATAATGAGGAGGACTTTACAGTAGCCCGCTGTGGCATGGCTGCTTGTAATTGTGTCCTGTGGTTGATATTATTTTGAATTGGTTGTTTCTTCTGTTAGCCTGTGCTCACCCCACACACAGCTGTGTGGTGTATGCGTGAGTGCGTAGGCCTAGGCTTTATGGGTGTTGGTGGTTGTCACGGTCGTGCATGTCTGTGTTTTGTTTTTTTCTTTTGGGGGGGGCGCGGTTAGCGATGGTTGCTCCCCGGCCCAGAACAGCATAGGACCGGCCCTGAGTACAGCTATAGCTCTATAGTATAGTACTAAAAGTACTTGATTATAGCATAGTATAGTACAACTATAGCGCTATAGTGCAGTACAGTACAGTACAGCACAGTATAGTATAGTGTAGTATAGTATAGTATGGTACAGTTATAGTTCTATAGTGTAGCATAGTACTAAAAGTACTTGTCTATTTTATAATACAACTACAGCTCTATAGTACAGTACAATACAGTATAGTATAGTATAGTATGGTATAGTACAGCTATAGCTCTATAGTATAGTATAGTATAGTATATTACAGCTATAGCACTATAGTATAGTATAGTATAGTACTAAAAGTACTTGACTATAGTATAGTATAGCACAACAATAGCGTTATAGTATAGTATAGTATAGTACAGTACATTATTGTGTAGTATAGTGTAGTGGTATAGTACAGCTTTAGCTCTATAGTATAGTATAACACTATATGTAGTATAATACTAAAAGTACTTGACCATAGTATAGTATAGTACAACTCTAGCTCTTTAGTATATATTATAGTACAGTGCACTGTACCCTACGATGCTCTACTCTACCATGCTATAGTATAGTATAGTACACTCTCAGAAATAAAGGTACAGAAAAGGTACAATTTTATTCTCAAAGAAACAAATAATGTAGGTGTACCTTTAAAATACATAAATGTGCCTTGAAGAACTAATATGTACCATTTTTTGGCATGAAAGGTACTGTAGCAAATTCGTGGGACAGTCCGGGAACCGTCGCCACAGCCGGGAAGCTAACCCGTGTCTCCCACTCCGCAAGCGACAACGTTAACCAGTCGACTAAAGTGTCTGACCCGTTAAGTCAAGGACCAACGTGTCTACTTATCCATGCACGTTACACTACCCCCCTCCTTCGGGAAGCATATCAGCTCCCTCACACCTCTGGGCGCACGGGCTTCCGATGATCTCGCGATCTCACCATCCCACTCCTGACACCAATGTAGCGAATTCAGGGGGCAGACCGGGAATCGTCGCCACAGTCGGGACGCGAACCCGTGTTTCCCACGCCGCAAGCGACAACGTTAACCAGTCGACTAAAGGGTCCGACAGGTTAGTCAAGGACAAACGTGTCTACTTATCCATGCACGTTACAGTACAGACACATCGAAGGTACATAATCGTACCTGTTTGTAATACTGGAAGGGAGGAGTGGGGTGGGGGAGGACTTTTGGAGGGAAAAAATAAAAGCATGGATTGGTTAAATATGCCACAGACCGTTATGATTGGTGATTACATTTTGAACGCCCCTAAACCAACCGTCAATTTTTTTTTAATCAGCCATTTCAGGGTTGGAGTCTTGTGGAGGGAAAAATCAAACGTATGGATAGGTCAAATATCCCAGAGATTCCAATGATTGTTGATTAAACCAACCGTCGCCACATTTCTATTTTTTTTTTATCAGCGCGCGGCATTTCAGCCCTACTCAGTGTCAGCTGGTGGATGGAGAGTGCAGACACGAGACATAGTGAATCATGGCGGTATGGAGTACTTCCTTGGTTAGTTGATCGTCAGATGACCTAATTCGAAAATTGACAGAAGGTGGACAAAAAGTAACCGAGGACGAAGCCCAAAAATTCAGAGGTGAGTACGTTTAATTTAAAAATGTGACATTTTTGCCAGTCTCTTTCCACCCCAGCCCTCTAGCCAAAACTTGCTAACGTTAGGCAACATGGGACTTAATACAGATGATTTACACTGAAGGGGGGACGTGTAATGTACGCTTTTTAAAAAGATATAAGGGGTTGCTTTCCCACAGGTCTGACATTGGCTGTGAGGTTTTAAGCGCGCGTTTACATTCTTTGCTTTCTTTCTTCTCGCTGCCGTGCCCTCAAGCCTGCCCCTGCGTTTGGGTGGGATAGAATGTAATAATTCCTGGCACGCAGAGGAAGAACAAATACTCCTGCGTGAAGTTTAGCAACGTGTGTGTTATCTATTTTTGATCACAGCTCGGTGAAGCTGCTGTAAATTGAGTGTACATGCTAATGTTTAGGAGTTGAACATGTAGCTTGTGGGGTTGTGTGAACAGGTTGTTCAAAGAAACGATCGGTGAAGATAACCTTATAAATAGAGACATGCTGACTTGTTATTGTAATGATCTGTGCCCTCTGGCTATGTTAACTTATAACATTAATAAAGCAAGGACGACTTCTCTCGTGCTGGGTGTTTATTCACCGACCGGATTCCGACTGACGTTGTTACGTACATCACGTGACTTTGTTGTGGCGCTACGGAAAGCCGTAAGGGACATTAGCAAATCAAATGTTACTAGCAAATATTACATCTCCCTTTTTCTGAAAAGTGCTGCTTTCTCTGCAGAGATACAGACCACGTTGAGCACGTTTATAAGCGAATACAATCTTAATAAGAAAGAATATGAAAGTGGAACTCTTATATAACTGGACTGCAACAAAGTAGTGTAAAACATTTCCCTCACTGTCTAAATGTGACACCGTAATAACATTTCATCTTTTTTTTTTTTCATTTCATTACTGGTAACTGCAAACAGCAGGTAGGTACACAAGGTAAGTGAACGCTG
This sequence comes from Lampris incognitus, assembly GCF_029633865.1. Taxonomy (NCBI): domain Eukaryota; kingdom Metazoa; phylum Chordata; class Actinopteri; order Lampriformes; family Lampridae; genus Lampris; species Lampris incognitus. The sequence continues at coordinate 50,863,349 of NC_079221.1, read as the reverse complement.
TAAATATTTCTTTTCAAAACATAGTAGGTATAGTACAGGTTGGTGTAAAATTCTCTTTTTTTTAACATTCATAAGTCAAGGATTTGTCTTGGTTTGATCGTGCGACCTGACCTCGTGGTGTAACCAGGCTGTGTGTCTGGTTGTCGCTGATTGTTCGTGTCTGGAGGTTCAGCATGCTCTTGCTGATGGGCTTGTGTGTTGTTGTTAGCGCTGGTAACAGTCTGCTGTGAAGTGTGTGTGTGCGTAGTGTGAGTGTTCACTCTGCTTTGTCGCAGGTGTTGACGGTTGCGTTGGTAGATCTGACCTTCTTTGGTTTGGATGTGGTAGCTCCTGTCTGTGTTCGCTGGTCTTTCCACAGTTGCAGGTCTCCAGGATCCATCCTCCTGCCGGAAGCGGATTGGTGTGCCTGCGGGCAGGTGGGGCAGAGGTTTGGCTGTTCGGTTGTAGTATGCCTGCTGGCGCTGTTGACATACCTCTCTCCTTTTGTGAACATCCTCCTGACTGGCGATCTGTGGCTGCAGGTGTTTTGCTGTTGATGGGAGAATGGACCGCAGCCTCCGACTCATCAGTAGCTGTGCCGGTGATTTCAGGTTGTCCACCGGTGTGTTGCGATACTCCAGTAAGCTCATGTAGGGGTCTTTGTTCTCAGCTTTGGCTTTGTCCAGGATGCGTTTGGCCGTCTGGACAGTCTTCTCGGAGAGGCCGTTGCTCTGTGGGTAGTGGGGGCTTGTGGTGGTGTGTGAGAAACCCCATGTCTGTGAGAAGTTGCGGAACTCACCAGAGCTGTAGCACGGACCGTTGTCGCTGATGATAGTCTCGGGGATTCCGTGTCGAGCCATTGCTGCTTTCAGCTTCATGATGACGGCAGATGAGGTGCAGCTGTAAAGTCTTTCTAGCTCGAAGAATCTGGAGTAGTAGTCCACAGTGACTATGAAGTCCTGTGAGTTCCATGTGAATAGGTCTGTGCCTATCACTTGCCACGGCCGCTCGGGTATGGCGTGTGACATCATTGGTTCCTTTGCATTTGCGCTGCGCCGTTCTTGGCATATGCTGCAGTCTGCTACCGCATCCTCGATCTGTTTCCCCATGCCAGGCCAGAACAGTAAGTCTCTTGCTCGGCATTTGCTTTTTTCCACGCCAAGGTGGCTGGCATGGATGCGCTGTATCATGTCCTTGCGAAGCTTTTGGGGGACAATGATTCTCTCACCTTTGAACAGGATACCGTCCATTTCTGAGATTTCTGCTCTGTGGTTCCAGTATTCCTGGATGCTGAGCGGGCAGTTTTTCTTTGTGTCTGGCCAGCCAGTGAGTGTGGCTCGTCTGAGTGCGGTGAGCTGTGGATCTTGCGCTGTTTCCTGCTTGATTTCTGTGAGTCTTGTGTCGCTCACAGGGATGTTGATGAGGACTGTGTGCACTTGGGCCTCCATCCCTTCCTGTAGGTCACTGTCGTGGTGTTCTATTGACTTGCGTGACAGTGTGTCGGCCACCGGTATGTCCTTACCGGGGCGGTGGATGATTTGGATGTCGTATTTTTGGAGCGCCAGGATCATCCGTTGCAGCCGGGGTGGTGCTGCTGCCAGTGGCTTTTTTAGTATTGCCTCCAGAGGCTTGTGGTCTGACTCCACAATCACTTTTCGTCCATACATGTACTCGTGGAACCTCTTGCAGCCGAAGACCACAGCGTAGAGCTCCTTCTCTATCTGTGCGTAGTTTTCTTCAGTGCTGTTGAGTGACTTGGACGCATAGGCAATTGGTTTGCCATCTTGGAGCATGACAGCCCCAAGGCCACTTTTGGATGCATCCACTTGGAGTCGCAGCTCTTTCTGCGGGTCGAAATATGAGAGTACTGGACCTGGGTGCTGTGTAATGAGATTCTTCATCTCTTGGAACGCCTTGTCGTGGACTGCATCCCACACAAACTCACTGTCCTGTTTCAGAAGCTGTCTGAGGGGTGAGTTTATCTGTGAGAGGTGTGGAGCAAATCTGGCGAGGTAGTTGATCATGCCGAGGACTGTCTCCAGCTCTGCTTTGTTCTGTGGGGGTTGCATGTCCTTGACCGCCTTCACCTTGTGTGGGTCTGGTTTGATGCCTTCGTGTGAGAGCGTGTGGCCGAAGTAGCTTACCTCGGACACGCATATGTGGCACTTGTCGGGGTTGAGCCTCACCCCTCGCTCCCTTGTGCGCTTCAGCATCGCTCTGAGACGCTGGTCATGTTCCTCTTTAGTCTTGCCGAACACTAGTATATCGTCCACTATGGCCGTCACACCGTCCAATCCTTCATATGTTTCATCCACGCGTCTCTGGAACTCGTCTTGAGCGGACACGATTCCGAATGGCAGTCTGAGGAAACGATACCTGCCAAACACTGTGTTAAATGTCGTCAACATTGAGGATTCAGTGCTCAGTTTGATGGCCCAATAGCCTGACCGCGCGTCTAACACGCTAAAGTACTCAGCTCCAGCAAGCTTTGTGGTGGCGTCCTCCAGCGTGGGGAGGGGGTAGTGAGGTCGTTGTATCACTTTGTTAAGAGCTCTGGGGTCTAAACACACTCTAAGTTTGCCTGTCTTTGGCTTCTCAACAATGACGAGTGCGTTCACCCATTCTGTGGGTTCTGTTACCTTACAGATTATGCCGCCTTTCTCCATGCTGTCAAGCTCGTCCCTCAGTTTGCTGCGTAGGGCGATGGGGATTCTGCGTGGCGGGCAGACGACCGGCGTTGCATCTGGTGTGACGCGGAAGGTGCACTCGCCTGGGAACTCTCCTATTCCCTGGAAAACATCTGCATACTCATCCATTATGCTCTGTGATGTGACATTGTTTTCCTCGCTCACAGCCATCACTATTTTTACCAAGTTTAGGTCACGGCATGTTTTCATTGCCATGACTGGTGGGGCGTTTGTGTCAATGACGTAAAAGTCCAGCATCATTGCATTGTCTCTGTACTTACATTTGAGTTTGCATGTGCCTTTCACGCTCAGCGCGCCTCCTCCATATTCAGTGAGTCTGTGTATTGCTGGTTTCAGTGTCACATTTTTGAACAGCGCCTGGAACAGGTTGGTGGGAATAGTATTGGCCTGTGCCCCAGTGTCTAGTTTAAACTTTACCTTCTGTGGAGGTGTGCCAATTCCAACCTCTACGTAAGCCTGCTCGTTGCTTTTTCCGTTGTTCTCTATTGAGATGCAGTCTATGTACAGCTCTGTCTGTTCTCCCACAGCGGTGCTCTCCACTGTAATGTTGTCGAAGTACAGTTCTTCCTGCTCTCTGTCAGTGGTGTACTCTTCTGGGTTCTCTCCGACGGCATGTACTGTGCCGCGGTAGTACTTTGTCTGTCCCTGGGAGCTAGACTTGCATACTTTAGCAAAATGATTGAGCTTCTTGCATTTAATGCATTGTTTACCCTTAGCTGGGCAAGTGGCTTTAGCGCCGTGTAGCCCTCCACAATAGCTACACGCCCTAGCGGCGGTGCTAACGTCCCTTTGTCTGAAGTTAGCGTTAGCTGCTTTGGGTGCGTTCGGTTTGTAAGTCTTTCTGCCTATTGCGTGCACCGTTTCATGTGTGCTGTCCTGGCCCATAAACGTTAGCTGTTGCTTTGCTAGCTCGTGTGAGCGGGCTACATCTATGGCCTTTTCTAGCGTTAGCTCAGCTCCCTGGCTAAGTAGCTTTTCTCTCACTCTGGGTGAGTTGGTGGCAAACACGATGCGGTCCCTGACCATCTCGTCGGCATTTGGGTAGCCACAGTCTTTGACTAGGAGCTTTAGCTCAGTTACAAATCGTTCGAAGGATTCACTCTCTCCCTGCATCTTTTCATGAAATTTATATCTGGCATAAATCGGGTTTGCTTTGGGGGTGATGTACTCAGTGTACTTATCGTAGTACGTTTCTAGCTTCTTGGCTTGTTCTCCGCTGAGTGTCCAAGTGTTGTGCACATCGCGCCCTTTTTCCCCTATCCAGAGCAGGAGGTAGCTGCATTTCTCCTCTTCGTTCTTCCCGCGCAGGGGGCCCTTGAACATTAGCTCCGTTGTTTGCCGAAATCGTCTCCATGCTTCAGGTAAGTTCGCCGATTCCCAGTCCATCCGTGGAGCTGGAACGCCGTACGAATCCATATTGGGTATTTAAACTCCGCTACTCTGACACCATGTAATGATCTGTGCCCTCTGGCTATGTTAACTTATAACATTAATAAAGCAAGGACGACTTCTCTCGTGCTGGGTGTTTATTCACCGACCGGATTCCGACTGACGTTGTTACGTACATCACGTGACTTTGTTGTGGCGCTACGGAAAGCCGTAAGGGACATTAGCAAATCAAATGTTACTAGCAAATATTACAGTTATTACTAGCCAAAAAAGGCTACGTTAGCCAGCCAGCACACAAAATGGGGACTGCACAAGGTGTATGAAGAAAAGTGAAAGACAGCGCCATCTAATGAGCAAATGTGGTTTAAATGTGTTTGTTTTATTGAAGTAAGGACATGTTTGGTTCAGGGGGTGAAACAAGATAACGCATATTTAGATATTCTTGATACTGATAGCTTCTACACATGTATGTAATGCCTTTTGAGTGGTGACCACAAATACAATGTTCTATTTGTTCCTTAGAAAACGAACTGGATGGAGAAACGGTGGACCATGCCTTAACAGAAACCATGCTAGGCCACTTATTTCAGGGCTCTTTCAAAAAGCAGGCAAAGTTTCTGCAATTAATACGGCAGATGAAGGAGCCAGTGTACACAATAACGTTGGAACCGTTGGAGCCAGGGGCTGCAATGTTGGAGCCAGAGGCTGGGAGCCGTCCATCACTTGGGACAAGGCAAGTATGAATATATATATATATATATATATATATATATATATATATATATATATATATATATATATATATATATATATATATGCTATGTCACACTCCATTCCAATAATCCAATGAGTTGTTTAGTTGTGCAGCAGATGACCTGGGTGATGGCAACACCAAGTGAATGTGCAAGCAAGTGATATTATTGGAATAAAAGTAGATCAGATAATTGGCATTTTATTACAAACTTTTTAAATGTTGTCGTATCTTTTATAGTGGTTATCAAGCCATTGGTAAACTCCCCGAAGTTTGTGTCATCCCAACATTCCCAAAAGATCTTCAATTAAAACTTGATGCAAAAGAAGAATGCCACAGAGTAGCGAAGGACAGGAATAAAATAATCAGTCTTGTATGAGACAGTTGCACAATACACTATGTAAGTATTATTGGCTTAATTATATTACACCCCATATATTTCAACATTTCACAATAGTGGCTATATTTTCCTAGCCCAGCTTCACCATCCTGATCATGTGATCAACAAATTCTGTCTCTCACATCAGTCTGGGATCAGTCCATTTGGGTCAGTAACCTAGAAATACAAAATCTACTGGGCCAATCACAACCATTTATCTAATATGGGGTGGATTTAAAACTATGACTGTATAGAGGAGCGCCGTTGAGGCATTTTTTTTTTTTGGGTACACAACCATTTTGTTACTCGGATTGGTTGCAGGTCCATCCAATTGTGTCCAGGGGCATTTTAATTGATGCCCCTTGATAATGCCCCTTGAGACTCGAAAATGAACTGAGCGACTCAGATGCTTCGCTTTTTGAGAATTGGGTCTGGCGATGCCCGGCTAATACTTTAATGACCACAGATGATTTTCAGGGTAAATAAAAAACACAAAAATTAAGTTGTTTTTCTTCTGTGGTAGGTATCCCACTAACACAGAGTATATAAAGGCAGCCTTCCGGAAATACCCATTCCTGAAGGATGTTCAAGGAAATGGCTATGCATGTAGCTTTGCTCCATTGACACAGTGATAATTATTTGGTCAAATGTAAACCCTGATTGTCATTGTTGTCTAGCTAGCTTGGTGGCTTGTTCATTCACAGTGACTGCTTTTGTTAGAAACTATCCTTTTGGTAGCTAATGCTTTTGTACAATTTTGTTGCTGAAATAACCTGGCGCATGTAACTGAAATGCAAGTTCAAGTCGGAACGTGCTCCACTTGTCCACAACGTTGAAGTTAAGAGGATCAAAGAAAAGTATGGCCACGGAAAGAAGTCCAAGCAACCTGAGAGTCCAAACAACACCTGTTGGAGAACTGAGCAGCAATCAGTGAGTTCGATTTAAAATACATTAGTGTTTGACTGAGTCAGATGCCAATTTAAGTGTTTAGTAAAGTGAGGAATGATGTTTTTCTATTCCATGTAACTGTTTTTGTCAATAGGAAATCGATCATCTTGGGGAGGATGCATCCTCGATTGAGGGTCATTTCAAGGTCTTGCATACTCAGTACAACAAGACGCAGCCAGGTGCAGTGATAGTATGTGACCTGATGTAGAGAAAGTTTGCATGGAGGTGAAAGGAGGTTGTAGAGGGAATGAGTATCAAGGACACTGTGAAGAGGTATCCCTTCTTAAGGACACCCTCTGGGGTAAGCGTAAAAAAAAAGTTATATGGATGTTCATAGCTTGAGTAGATTATGCAATATCTAGATATATAAGGTAGTGTATGTGTGATAATACTTAATGTAATACATTTGCAGAATTGGTATAGAGTCAGCATGCCTAAAGTTGTACCTTTTTGTGTGTCTTGTCTGTTTGCAATTGTCTGAGGAGGTGGATAGGATCCACACCACAGACATCAGCATAAGCGGCAGCTTTACTGATTGCTTTGAGAAAATTGTTCCCAAAGTGCTTGCTCTGGCTCAAGCAAAATCCCCATTAGCGAAACTCTACTCTCAGGCAAGAGAGGATGCACTCACAGAGGATCTACCAGGTACTTACAAAAGAGCATACAGGAAGTAAATGAAGAGCTCCAGAAAATGACTACAGGCCAAAATGATAGAGCAAATAAACCAGTAGAGTTGTCTGAAAGGCTTTTACAAAAAGCAGGCATTGTTGGTTCTGCATCTCATAAGTGGTTTCCTTTTCTGATTGCACATCGTGTTCCCCCTGATTGTAAATATTGGTCTGTATAACTGTTATGTCGAGAAACTGTAGATATTGTTACGGCTCCTAAGGTGAGAAGAGAGAACCTTCCACTTTTAGACTTGCTCGTTCAATGATTTTTGACAGGGCTGAAAGATGTATTTGGCAATGTTATTACACCAAAGTGCCATTGTTGTGGTTACACCGCCCCGAGCTGCCTCCCCGGCACGTTCAAGCCACTCCGCCAGCTCGGACGTGCCGGAAACATCCGAGCGCTCGGCTCGCGCTCTGAGGAGACGAGCGCTGTCCTGCACCAGGTGTTTGCCATCATCCATCAGGCACACCTACGGTAATCAGGCAGCCCTCTACAAGAAGCCTGCCAGAACGCTTGTCTGTGCTTCGACGTACTGAACCCTGTGGTAAAGTTCTGACAAGCCCTCCAGCGTTCCTTGCCCTCTTGCTATTCCGTTTATTTCCCATTGTCTATATTCGTGTCTGTCCTTTTTCCCTCCCAGGGCTCTCCCTCCCCGACTTCCAGGGCTCCCCGCGTCTCCCTCGCCCCCAGCGACCTTCACGTTTTCCCACCTGACCTCTCCAGCGATCTCCCTCCGTGTCTCTCTACCTGGACCCCTCCTATTCGGACTTGACTTCCGGGATCTCGGACCCGGACTTCCTCGGACAACCCCTCGCTCTATGGATTCGGACTTTGGTAGCCAGGCGCACATCGTCTCAACAACGCCCACCTGCGAATCACCTGTCATTATCCCCTGTGGCAGTGTTTGTTTTTCTTCTCTGCATTAAATCGCCCTTCGGGTTATCCCGATGCTCTGTTGTCTGTCTGTCCTTTTGGGTTTCGCTACACTGGCCTCTGGTCTTCATTCGTGATACGTAACAGCCATTACATGATTCACTACTCTAGATTAATAGCAATGTTCTTCGTTCTCTCTGGTGCATGAGGTTTGAAGGCAAGCGCCAGTATTTTAAAAATGTTGCCAGTAATTGCCGGAATTTTATCAATATAGCTTCCACTCTGAGCAACCATCACTAGTTAAAACAATGCTGGGAATTTTCCTCAAGGAATTTCTAGATGATTTTGAAAAGGTACCAGGAAGGAGTACTAGCACACCATTTATTTCCTTACCTCTAAGTCTTAGGTGTGTCCTTAAGTTATATTTTACAGATGTTAGTTTTGAAGAGACGGTACTTCAGCATTGTCAGAATTAACAGTTAACAATGTGAAGTACAAGCACACAAGATGTATTTGTAGTGGATGTCTTGCATGGTGAGAGAATCCCTTCGTTTTTCCATGTTAAATACATTTTTAATTTTGACACTACAGGGGTACTTGGTGGTAAACTTCTACTTCCTGAGTCTTTTAACCCTCGCTTTCATGCATACTGTGTTAAGTTTGACCAGGAGTGGACTGTGATACAGCCAGGGGCAGAGCTGGACTTCAGTGCTATAGATGCATATTCAGTTGATGGTAATGTCTTTGTTCCAGTGAAATATTGTGTTTAAGAACATGGACTGCAATGTAATGTTATTGATACTCAGTGTAAGAATATGAATGTATAAGCTACGGTTGATGGTTTAAGTATATGCAAACTAAAATATCTTACTTAACGTTTACTGTAACCAGTTACAATGTCAAATAAATGCTGACATTTTTTTTACCTTGCCTACATTTTTCTGTAGAAAGGGGACATTTTTGCCACCTAAAAGGTACAATGGCTTCGCCACTGGGGTGGTACCCCCAATAAGGACAAATTTGTACCATTTTATGGGGTACACTTTTGTACCAGTGCATCAGTCAGTTAAAAGGTACAAATGTTAGGGTTTGCGGAAGACCCCAAGCAGAGATGGGGTTAGCCGAAACTGGCGTACTTTATTACTAGCTCATACAACGGTCAACACAGGAGGGCAATGAGCGACTAAGAAAACAGGAAGTCCAAGAAAAAAAACTCACGGGTAATCCAAACTGGGAACACGGCAGGATACTTCCACAGGGAAACTTCACAAAGAAAACAGTAAACCAAGGGCTGAGATAAACTCGGAGAGAAATGCACCGGGAGGGAAGAGTAACCACTCCTGCGAGGAGGTTACGGCACGAACTGACAACAGGCGCGGGAGACCAGCAAACTTAAGCCCAGCCCTGACGACTAAGCCCGGCCCTGACGATCTGATTGGCTGCCGGCGCGGGGTGGGCGGCCCGGCCCCGACGAGCTGATTGGCTGCCGGCGCGGGGTGGGCGGGCCACGACGCGGGGTGGGCGAGCCGTAACAGTAACCCTCCCCCCCTCCACGGGAGCCACCAGGCGACTTGCCCAGCTTGTAGGGATGGGGAACGATGAAACTCAGTGAGAAGCCCAGGGTCCAGGATGAGCTGGCGGGAGACATAGCTACATTCCTCCGGACCGTAGCCTTCCCATTCCACCAAATATTGGAACCCCCGTCCTCGGTGCCGGACGTTCAGCAGCCGGCAGACCTTCCACTGGGGGTGCCCATCCACGATCTCAGGGGGAGGCGGAGCTGGGGCCGGAGGCATCAGAGGACTGTGGGAGACAGGCTTAACCCGAGACACATGAAAAACAGGATGGATCTTCAAGGAAGCCGGAAGCTTCAGACTCACCGCCGCGGGACTGAGCACCTTCCTGATCTCAAAGGGCCCAACAGACTGGGGGTTCAGCTTCTTCGCGATGGACTGAAGCGGGAGGTCCTTCGAGGACAGCCACACCCTTTGGCCTGGTTGGTACGTAGGCGCTGGGGACCGACGTCGGTTGGCTCCCCGACTGGCGCGCTCAGCTGCCCGGAGCAGAGCAGCTCTGGTCACCTCCCAGACGCGACGACAAAGGTTCAGATGGGCCTGCACGGAAGGAACTGCCACTTCCGACTCCTGCGCAGCAAAGAGAGGCGGCTGGTAGCCCAGGGACACCTCAAAAGGTGAGAGGCCGGTGGCAGAGCTGACCAGGGAGTTGATGGCATACTCGACCCAGGGGAGGAACCGGCTCCAGGAGCTGGGTTTTCTTGGCGGCCACGCACCGGAGGGCAGACTCCACGCTCTGGTTCATCCTCTCCGTCTGCCCGTTAGTCTGTGGGTGATATCCAGAGGAGAGACTAACAGAGGCACCCAACCCCTTACAAAAAGCCCGCCATACCTGGGAGACGATCTGGGGCCCTCGGTCCGAGACAACGTCCAGGAGCAGGCCGTGGAGACGGAACACGTGGCTCGTCAGGAGGTCCGCCGTCTCAGAAGCCGATGGGAGTTTGGGGAGGGCCACCAGGTGCACTCCCTTACTGAAGCGGTCCACCACTGTCAGGATCACAGTGTTACCCTGGGAGGGAGGCAGTCCGGAGACAAAATCCAACGCCACATGGGTCCAGGGCCGGCTTGGAGTTGGGAGGGGCTGCAACAGACCCGCGGGTGCCTGGTGAGGGGCCTTGCTGCGAGCACAGACGGAGCAGGCCTTTACGAAGTCCCTGACGTCGTTCTTCATGGTGGGCCACCAGAAACGCCGAGCCAGGAAGGTGAAGGTGCGGTGGACACCCGGGTGGCAAGCAAACTGACTGGCATGGCCCCACTGAAGAACCCGGGACCGGACTGAGTCCGGGACGAACAGACGGCGTGGAGTTACGTGGCTCGGGGCGGGATGGGAGCGCAACGCCTGCCTGACCACGGTCTCGATGCCTCAGGTAACCACGCCAACCACCCTGGCCTCAGGAAGGATGGGAACTGGCTCCTCTGTAGCTGGCTCCCTCCTCGGATGTTGTCGGGACAGGGAGTCTGCCTTCGTGTTGCGGGACCCGGGGCGATAAGTCAGCGTGAAGTCAAACCGACTGAGGAAGCTGGCACACCGGGGCTGTTCCGCCCCCTCCACCACTACTGCGAGGAGGTTACGGCACGAACTGACAATGGGCGGTCCGGCCCGGACGAGCTGATTGGCTGCCGGCTCGGGGTGGGCGGGCCACGGCGCGGGGTGGGCGAGCCGTAACAACAAATATGTTATTAAAGGTACATAATTGGCTCTCAAAAAGTACAAGCAATAAGGGTACAACTCTGTACCTATGATAAGGGTGCTATTGCTGTACCTTAAGGGTACCACTCCAGTGATGAGACATTTGTACCTTTTAGGTCCATTTTTGTACCTATAAGGCACAGACTGTAAGGGTACTACTATGTACCCATTAAAATGGTACAATGGATGTACCTTTTGAGGGTACTGCCCCAGCGGCAAGCGTTTGTACCTTTTTTGACATTGTCGTACCTTTTTTTTCTGAGTGTGTATAGTATAGTACAGTACAGTACAGCTCTTTGTCTCCACCCAGTGAGCAGGGTAGTTTACTGTGGTTTGGTAGAACATTGAATTTGGGGTGTTTTTCTTCAGATTTGGGCAGAAGCATGACGGATTGATGGGAGGGTTTTGCACTGTGTTAAAAAGTACAGCTCTGTCCCAACTTCTTGGTCTTTGCACTGCTGACACACTCGTTTGTCTGTTGGCAGCAGTGTTTTGTGTGTGCCAGTTTCTATTGCTAAGCGGTGCTCATTGAGTCTGTTTCGTCTGCGTGTTTCTCACATTTGTTGCTTTTATTTTAGTTGGGTAATCTGCTAATGTATATTCTCTGTCTAGGGCCAAATAGCATTGCATCTGGCTTTGTGATTTGGTTTTGGTTTGCCATATTCGTAATAATTGTCTTTTAGGTTTGAGGAAATGTGTTTAAGCCGAGTGTGTTGTGTAGTCTGGACCTGGTCTTGAGCCTTTAAGGTGTTAGTGTGTGTTAGTGGAACGGGACGGCTGAAGACCAGGTTGGTAGGAGAGTTCTTATCTTTGTCTCTATCTCTCTGTCGCTGTCGCTGTCTATCTCGCTCCCTCCCTCTCTCTCTCTCCCTCCCTCTCTCTTTCTCTGTCTCTCTCTCTCCCTCTCTCTCTGTCTCTCTCTCTCTCGCTCCCTCTCTCTTTCTCTGTCTCTCCCTCTCTCTGTGTCTGTCTGTCTCTCTCTCTCTCTTTCTCTGTCTCTCTCTCCCTCCCTCTCTCTTTCTCTGTCTCTCTCTCTCCTTCTCTCTCTCTCTCTGTCTCTCTCTCTCTCGCTCTCTCTCTCTCCCTCTCTCTCGCTCCCTCTCTCTTTCTCTGTCTCTCCCTCTCGCTCTGTCTCTCTCTCTCTCTCGCTCGCTCTCTCTCTCCCTCTCTCTTTCTCTGTCTCTCCCTCTTTCTCTGTCTCTCTCTCTCTCTCGAGCGGAAGTGAGTGGAAGTGCGAGTGAGTGAACGGAGCGACAGCGTTTTTTGCTTCGGTGTGAGCGAAAATTTCCATGCTTTCTCTTTCTTTTCTGTATCTATTTTCGTGATTAGTTTGTTGTTAGGTGGTCAATTTTTTTGGGGTGTAGTTTGGTGGTCCGGTTGGCAGCCGGGCACCATGCCCGTTGTCAGTAGTAGTGCGGAGCTGGAGAAGCTGACACGCCGTCATGCGGTTAAGATATTGCCGAGTGTCGGCTGTTCAGTGGAGGAGGCCAGCTATGCTGTTAGGGTGGAGGAGGCCAGCTATGCTGTTGGAGAGGTTGTCGGGTTTGAAAGTGTGAAGTCTGCTTCGCTTATGAACAAAGCTGTTGTCATTTTCTTAGATGACGTGGCCAAAGTTGGAAAAGTTGCGGAAAATGGCGTCGTGATTCGCAACACTTTCACCCCTGTTCTCCCGCTGGTGAACCTGGCAAAGAAGGTCACTATTTCAAACGCGCCTCCGTTCATTAAGAATGAAATGTTGGCCACGGAGCTGTCGCGTTTCGGGCAGCTGGTGTCCCCCATTAAATTGGTTCTGCTGGTGTCCAAGTCGCCAAAACTAAGACACGTTGTGTGTCACAGAAGACAGGTGTTCATGATCCTCCAGGACAACACAGGCGATTTAAACCTGACTTTCACGTTCAAAGTGAACGGTTTTAGTTATAACGTGTTTGCCACCTCTGAGACGATGAAATGCTTCGGTTGCGGTGCAGAAGGACATGTGGTTCGGTCTTGCCCTGAGGCCGGACAGCAGACCAGCTCGAACCCGCCGCGGCCTGAGGCGCCGAGTCTGACTCGCCCGGTGCACAGCAGTCCGCAGAGAAAGTAGAGGAGACCGAGGCAGACACGCAGGACAGGGAGCAGACTGAGAAACAGGACCAAGCTAAGAGTCGAAATGATGCCGATAATGCCCAGACCAGAGAGAAACCGAAAAAATGTAAGCTGACAGAGGAAAGGAAATGTGATAAAGGTAAAATGAACTGTGGTCAGAGTATGGAAAGTGCGGTCAGTAAGGAACTGGTAGATGGCAACATGTTTACGGAGGAGAATGGTTTAACAGCTAAACGCAGTAAAAGGAAAATGTCTGACAAAGAGCAGGGTAGTGCCAAGGCCAAGAAAGTGTTGGATGATTTATCGGATGAGGAAAGTGAGTGGACACCATCACAAGAGGATGAAACCATTTTTTGTCCCCTCGAGACAATTAGGAATTTTTTAACTGACACTAAAGGGCAAAGGGCGGTTAGAACCGACCAGTTCTTCCCCGATTTGAGATCTTTCGTCAGGTCTGTGGCACGACTGAGGAAGGAAGAGGGGGCTTTCACTGACCAAGAGGTTTGCCGGCTCAAGAAAATTACGACAAAAGTCAAGGCACAATTAATAATCGATGATTAAGACAAAATTTGTTCTCATATTGTTTGTATGTGCTTTTCTTGTTGCAGAGACAACTTCTTTCCCTTTCATGGCTGATTTGAAGATAGGGTCTTTAAATATAAATGGAGCCAGGAGCGATGTGAAAAGAGCTTCTCTCTTCAAGTTGGTAGAATTGAAAGGGTTGGATGTGGTCTTTATTCAAGAAACTCACAGTGACGCTGTGAATGGAAGTGACTGGAAGAAGGAGTGGCCTGGGGAGGTCTTCCTAAGCCACAAATTAACTAACAGTGGCGGCGTTGGTGTGCTTTTCTCTAAGGGTTTCAGTCCCTCTTCTTTTGAGGTAGAAGAGATAGTGTGTGGTCATATTCTAAAAGTCACGGTACAATATGAGGGTGCAAAATTAATTTTTGTGAATGTTTGTGCCCCAGTTTCGGCATTGAGAGAATGAGACTGCTGAACACCTTATGTGATGTAATTCACATTTGTACCGATTTCTTTTTGTTTCTGGGAGATGATTTCAATTGCACGGAAAATGCCAAACTAGACAGGAACCATCTAGAGCCTCATCCCGCTTCATCTGCTAAACTTAAGCGGTTGATTGAAACCCATGGCCTAAAAGATGTTTGGAGAGGTTTTTACGAGAGTGACAGGCAGTACACGTGGAGTCACTCCAAGGATAATGTGTTATCTCTGGCCAGACTTGATCGTTTTTATTGTTTCAAACATAATTTTGGTATCTTTAAATCAAGTCAAATAACTCCTGTTGGTTTTTCTGACCATTGTCTTGTTCAGTGCTCTTTTTTCATTCAGAATGTTAAAGTACGGAGTGCATATTGGCATTTTAATACTGGTCTTCTACATGATAGAACTTTCAGAGAGGCTGTTGAGTTTCTTTGGGCTTTGCACGGAAAAAGCAAGACCACTTTTTCTTCATTACAGCAATGGTGGGATGTAGGAAAGAGCAAAATAAGACAATTATGTCAGGAGTATACTCGCAATGTCACCAAGTACATTACCAGATCTCTTAAAGAACTGGAGATTGAAGTAGTAGAGTTACAGGATTTAGTGGATTCTACAAGAAATCAAGGGCATATTGAAGCCCTTAAAGCTAAAAAGGCTGCCTTAGCCAACCTGTTGGGCACCACAGCACAGGAAGCTCTGGTCCATTCACGTTTCATGAATGTGTCTCAAATGGATGCCCCATCACAGTTTTTTTTTGGTTTGGAGCGAAGGAATGGTCAAAGGAAGATCATTCATTCGTTACGCTCTGGCGATGGAACCACAATAACGGGAACCCCTGAGAGCCGCAGATATGCCACCTCCTTCTACAATGATCTGTTTAAAAGTTAATTTGTGGAGGATGCAGAGTTGGCCAGTTCTTTTTATGCTGGGCTACCTCAGGTGGACGGTGATACCAATGCGGTGTTAGATGCAGAACAGTCTCTGAATGAACTGTATACTGCTTTCATGAGCCTGGGCAATTGTAAAGCACCTGGCATTGATGGACTGCCCGCTGAATTATATAAGTCTTTCTGGTCTGTGGTCGGCAAAGATTTGCTGGAGGTGCTTCAGGACAGTTCGTGCAGAGGACAGCTACCACTGAGCTGTAGAAGGGCAGTTATCACTTTGCTGCCAAAAAAGGGGGATCTACAAGACCTGAAGAACTGGAGACCTGTATCTCTGCTGTGTGGGGACTATAAAATCCTCTCCAAAGTTTTAGCCTCTAGACTTAGAGAGGTGATGAGTAAGGCCATTCATGTTGACCAGACTTATTGTGTGCCCGGCAGGTTAATAAGTGACAATATCACCCTAATTGGGCACGTTTTGGACCTCTCTGGCTCATTGGGTGTAGATACTGGTCTCATTTCCATAGACCAGGAAAAGGCTTTTGACCGGGTTGAACACAAGTACCTGTGGCAGACGCTAAATGCCTTTGGGTTCAGCCCAGGTTTCATAGCCAAGATCCAGGTACTGTACCGTGACATTGTGAGTATACTAAAAATTAATGGTGGTTTGGCTGCGCCTTTCATTGTACAGAGGGGAGTACGTCAAGGATGCGCACTCTCTGGAATGCTGTACTCCCTTTCCATTGAGCCTTTCCTTCACAAACTCAGGGAAAAACTCTCAGGTGTTTTTTTCCCAGGTTGTACCACAGCTGTGAAGGTCTCAGCATATGCAGATGACGTTATGATAATGATTAACAAACAGTGTGATATTGATACCTTGGAGGGGACTGTAGGTCTTTTCAATAGTTTGTCGTCTGCTAAGGTAAACTGGGAAAAAAGTGAAGCCGTGATGGTTGGGAAAAGGCCACTTGACAATTTAGTTCTACCGGGAGGGCTGATTTGGAAAAAAGGAGGGATAAAGTACTTGGGAGTTTATTTGGGTGACGAATCTGTGTTGGAAAAGAACTGGGAGAACATTTTAGAAAAAATAGAAGGCCGGCTTAAAAAGTGGAAGTGGCTCCTGCCAAGCATGTCTTACAGAGGGAGGACGCTTGTAATCAACAATCTAGTATCCTCCTCATTATGGCACAGCTTAGTTTGTGTTGACCCCCCTCCAAATTTACTTGCAAGAATTAAAGCTGTTTTAGTTGATTTTTTGGGGGGATAAATTGCGTTGGATTCCCCAGGCTGTCCTTTTTCTCCCCAAGGAGGAAGGAGGACAAGGACTTGCACATTTGGCCAGTAGAGGCGCTGCGTTCTGCCTTCAATTCCTCCAGAGACTGCTTTATGGCCCGAAAGACTTGGTGTGGAGACCACTGGCACACATAGTGTTGCAGAAGTTTGGTGGTTTGGGACTGCATGACTCACTGTTCCTCATGGATTTGAAGACTGTGAAGTTTCAAACCCTGCCACCTTTCTACCGCGGTGTCTTCACAGTGTGGAAGATGGTGGTGAAAGAGAGGACAATGCAAAGTGACTCCCTGTACTGGTTGTTGAGGGAGCCTGTGGTGCATGGAGGACGTCTGAACACACCCTGCTGGGCAGGATCGACAGTCAGAAGTGTTTTGCAGAGCAGGTTTTCTAACCCTTGAATCGGTGGTGAACGCTGCTGGACCTGACCTGAGCAATGCAGCTGCTCTTGCGGCTGGTCTGGGAGTGCGATCTGTGAGGATCATCAACAAGCTGCTCGAACACTGGAAACGCTGTCTGACGGGGCATGAATTCATCCTGTTGAATGAATACAGCAATGGTTTGATCGTGCCTAATGTCGATGATCCTTTTCCTTGTTTAAGTATTCGTCCCAGCTTTGATGACTGTTCAGGCTTTTTTTTAATGAGAAGAGAAGTACTTTTCTAAATTTAGAAGAGGCAAAAGGCAAATTACTGTATGGAACGATGGTTAAATGTCTAAACAAGGGTAAACTACATGACCGTGTCGACACACCTTGGCGAAGTCATCTGGGCTTGGGAGTCGACGTCAGACCTGCTTGGAGGTGTTTATACAAACCACCATTAACAAAGAAGGTTGCTGACTTGCAGTGGAGGATTGTGCATGGGGTGGTAGCAGTTAATGCTTTTCTTTCTGTCATGGGTCAGGGTGTGAGTGATAAATGTATTTTTTGCCCTTACAAAGAAACTGTTTTCCACTGTTACCTGGAGTGCGTGCGCCTGGTACCACTGTTCATGTTGTTGGAGAGTTTATTCAGAAAGGTAGGGGAGGTTTTCTCCAAGCACACTTTCATTCTGGGGTTTGTGTATAAACGAACTGTAAAAGAAAAATGTCAAATGATGAATTTCATCCTGGGACAGGCAAAACTGGCCGTATTATGTAAGCAGAAAGAGGAAGATAGAAGACTCAGTAGACACTGATGTAAAGCTGCTGTTTACTAGAATGGTAAAAGCCAGGATGATTCTTGATTTCAATTATTACAAAGAAATGAAAGATACCCAGCAATTCAGTGTTATCTGGGCTTACAGGGAAGTGTTATGCTCAGTGAAAGATGACCAACTTGTTTTTTCTGGAGAATTGATGGGATTTACCTTTTATTTTCTACGCAATGTATTTATTGGCTTGTGGTTTGAATATGATTGTATTTTTCTAAAATAAAAGTCACTTTTTAAAAATCAAAAAATCTCCCTCCCTCTCTCTTTCTCTTTCTCTGCCTCTCTGTCTCTCTCTCCCTCCCTCCCTCCCTCCCTCTCTCTTTCTCTGTCTCTGTCTGTCTATGTCTCTCTCTCCCTCTCTCTCTCCCCCTCCTCTCTTTCTCTGCCTCTCTGTCTCTGTCTCTGTCTCTGTCTCTGTCTCTGTCTCTCTCTCTCTCTCTCTCTCTCTCTCTCTCTCTCTCTCTCTCTCTCTCTCTCTCTCTCTCTCTCTCTCTCTCTCTCTCTCTCTCTCTCTCTCTCTCTCTCTCTCTGTTTAGCGTTGCAAGTCAGTTTAACTTTCATGTTACAACCTGGTGAACTCAACTCTGCCTAGAAACCGAAGTGTCACAGCTCTTCCTGAATTTCTATTGGCTAAAAGGTGGTTTTGGCGCCCTCCTGCTGAAAAGGTTTTCAACATCCAGAAGAGAAGCGTCCGTCGTCGGTTCTTTTATTTAGTTCTATCAAATGCAGTTGGTACAAGAAACAGGATGAGAGTCATTTTGCAGCTAATTTTTTGTCCTCTTGCGTCTGCAGGTATGTGTGTGTTTAAATTCGGACCTTTAAACACGTTTTCTTGCATAAATTGAATAAGTCACTGCGCGTGCTCGGGTGATATCACGGGCTAAAGTTGTAATATTCACCTCGAGCGCGGGAGAAGATAAATGCTGAGTCATCCTTTAGTTTATGTTTTATGATCTATTCCTTAATTTCCAATATTAACATTTGTCTTTCCTTGAGCTTTTTTGAAAGAATGATCATTTAACCGGAGATTGTTCGTGGAGATGCTGTAGTAACTGTGTCTTTCCGGTTTATTTACTGATCATACCAGCGTCGAATAACATCAGTCACTATCTTAACATTATTCCACCACGTTGTGTTTCTACCCAGTCGCACGGACTTTCGATCGTGATACCACCACGATTATGACCTGATTTACGTGATGCGGTCACGAAGGTTAGGGTTAGGGTTCTATCAGATCGTGACCACATCACGTAAATCAGGTCATAATCGTGATGGTATCGCGATACATTAATTAACGTGATGCCATCACGAAAGTCCGTGCGACTGGGTTGGTTTCTACCGATTCACGACTTTTCTTCTTACCTTACCGATAGTAGCCGTATGGGGGCGCTGTGGTCACGTAGTTGGCAGCTGAACCCAAACGTGCGTCTTCTATACAGATGACGATATATATACTTCCTTTTTTTCTGAAAATGACCTTATAGATTACAGGCTATGAAATAAAAGGGGATTATTATAATTACAAGAAGTTGGTGATATAGTTTAACTGTCGTCTCAAATTACCTAACTCCAAACTGTTCCCGTGACAACCATCACAACACAAATAGTGACACAATATAAAATATTTAAAACTGTCATAATCCTCAATCTTCAGTCCACATACCTTCCTCTGAATACCTTTCTCTACTTTCATTACTGCCGGGAGTTTACTTCATAGGAAGGTTTCTTTCTTTCTTTCCGTCTTTTTCTTTCTTTCTTTCTTTTTGTCTTTATTTCTAGGCCTCTAGTTAAATATTTAGGCAAATAACATTTATTTTCAGACCAAGTACAAGTTCTTACATCTGGTACCGAGTACCTATATGAGTACTTAGTAATACCATTAAACTTCTAACATGTTTTGTTTTCATCAGATGTTCGTCACTTTCTGACTGTACAAACTAAATACACAACACGATGCTGTTGCTGACTATACAAACTAAATACACAACACGATGCTGTTGCTGATAAAATGATAAAATAACCTCCACCCAGAATATTCTGGTGTACATACGGTAATAAAATAAATGACAGATTGTTTCTTCTTCTAGTTCATAAGAAATAAGGATATCCAACACCAGTTTTAAATCTCTCTGAGGTCTTCTTTGCTGGATATATACGATGCATCATTTTAAAGGAGACCTTCTTAACTTCATCATTAAGACATTTGTCCCCAACTAGCCAAATTTCCTGCCAAGTAAACTCTCCATAAAAGGAGGCCCAGTAACCTCTCCCTGGGCCAGGCGGAGCTGCAGCTGGTATGTGATTCCTGATGTATTTATTCAGCATCCATTCTTAGTAAAACCAACCTCTCCAGGAAGTACACCACTGCTGAATGGATCATCACTGAGCTCTCAGTTACTGGGCCTCTAAGAACCTGCAGCACAGCATACTGTGTCCTCTTCTGGCGTACCTGGTAGCCTGAATTTAGAGAGAAACTCACTACACGTTGATAACTGTCACGTTAAACCTCGTGTTTTCCTGAACCATCTGACTGTGTCTGTTGGCGTGCCGGCCGTGTGTTCTGACATCTTTCCCGCGTGCATATTGAGTTGTAGCAGGTGGTGGCGCTGTTGGTTATGCAGGGTTTGGAAGCGTAGGCTATATTAACTGCTACTGAATTCATCAGCTAGATCGTTTTACCTACAGGATCATGAATACACATTGATTTGAGGGATTTATTTTGAACTGCAGTGAAAAAACCCACAAGGTGGCGCTGCTGCGTCGCAGTGCCTCTGCTACAATGAGGGGCTCATGTTTAATCCTTTTTAAACAGCGTGTACTCGTCTTTTTACACAGTTCTGTGTAGCTTTTAGCTGCTGAAGCAGACGTGAGGCAGAAAACACGGCTGGCACGCAGGACTCGTGTAGTCGGCCATCGGTGCATGTGCATCGGAGTAGATTTACATGTACGATGATGAGTACACGAGGACAGTACCGGGATCTATTTAGGGATGTTTGTTTTCTAAATATAAGCTGTAAAAAGAAAAGACAAGACGGGCAAAGTCCTCAGTAAAACACAATAACCATGATTATATGAGTTACACTGGTAAATACTTCCTTCTGACTTTGACCTTAAAGTACAGACAGACACAAAAACAACTAAAATCCCATCACAAAAATCAGTGATGAGAAAAAAAAAAAGATGTAATTCCCAAAGCTGAAACCCTCACATGGTGTGTTTTCCTGACAGTGACCCACTCCCTGAAGTACTTCTACACTGCATCCTCCCAAGTGCCACACGTCCCGGAGTTTGTGTCTGTTGGGATGGTTGATGGTGTTAACATAGATTACTATGACAGCAACACTCAGAGAGCAGTACCCAAACAAGACTGGATGGACCAGGTCACAGCAGGTGACCCACAGTACTGGGAGAAGCAGGCTGGAGGTTTGATGGATGCCCAGCAGGTCTTCAAAACCAATATTGAGACGGCGAAGCAGCGCTTCAACCAAACTGGAGGTGGGTTTATGTTTCACTTCTCACCAATAACATGTTTTTTATTCAAAGAGACAAAGCTTCCACCTTACACACACACACACACACACACACACACACACACACACACACACACACACACACACACACACACACACACACACACACACACACACACACACACACACACACAGAGCGTAAGGGTGTTGTGGGTTCTTCCTCGGATCATTACAAAATACTTTATTTCAAAATGATTTTATCAAAGCATCTCGTGAGGAACATTCAGCTGTCATTAGCAATGAACAAAAAAGGCTCGAGAGTCGAGACTTCCCCCCATAGTTTTCATTACTCGACAGGAAGAGTCGGGACTTCCCTCCATAGTTTTAACTACTCGACAGGAAGAGTCGGGACTTCCCTACATAGTTTTCATTACTCGACAGGAAGAGTCGGGACTTCCCTCCATAGTTTTCATTACTCGACTGGAAGAGTTGGGACTTCCCTCCATAGTTTTCATTACTCGACAGGAAGAGTCGGGAATTCCCTCCATAGTTTTCATTACTCGACTGGAAAAGTGGGGACTTTCCCCCCATAGTTTTCATTACTCGACAGGAAGAGTCGGGACTTCCCTCCATAGTTTTCATTACTCGACTGGAAGAGTCGGGACTTCCCCCATAGTTTTCATTACTCGACAGGAAGAGTCGGGACTTCCCTACATAGTTTTCTTTACTTGACTGGAAGAGTCGGGAGTTCACTCCATAGTTTTCATTACTCGACAGGAAGAGTCGGGACTTCCCTCCATAGTTTTCATTACTCGACAGGAAGAGTCGGGACTTCCCTCCATAGTTTTCATGACTCGACTGGAAGAGTCGGGACTTCCCTACATAGTTTTCATTACTCGACAGGAAGAGTCGGGACTTCCCTCCATAGTTTTCATTACTCGACTGGAAGAGTCGGGACTTCCCTCCATAGTTTTCATTGCACTACTGGAAGAGTCGGGACTTCCCCCATAGTTTTTATTACTCGACTGGAAGAGTCGGGACTTCCCTACATAGTTTTCATTACTCGACAGGAAGAGTTGGGACTTCCCTCCATAGTTTTCATTACTCGACAAGAAGAGTCGGGACTTCCCTCTATAGTTTTCATTACTGGACAGGAAGAGTCGGGACTTCGCTCCATAGTTTACATTACGCTACTGGAAGAGTCGGGACTTCCCTCCATAGTTTTCATTACACGACTGGAAGAGTCGGGACTTCCCTACATAGTTTTCATTACTCGACAGGAAGAGTCGGGACTTCCGTCCATAGCTTTCTTTACTTGACTGGAAGAGTCGGGAGTTCCCTCCATAGTTTTCATTACTCGACAGGAAGAGTCGGGACTTCCCTCCATAATTTTCATTACTCGACTGGAAGAGTCGGGACTTCCCTACATAGTTTTGATTACTCGACAGGAAGAGTCTGGCCTTCCCTCCATAGTTTTCATTACTCAACGGGAAGAGTCAGGACTTCCCTCCATAGTTTTTATTACTCGACTGGAAGAGTTGGGACTTCCCTCCATAGTTTTCATTACTCGACAGGAAGAGTCGGGACTTCCCTACATAGTTTTCATTACTCGACAGGAAGAGTCGGGACTTCCCTCCATAGTTTTCATTACTCGACTGGAAGAGTCGGGACTTCCCTCCATAGTTTTCATTACACTACTGGAAGAGTCGGGACTTCCCCCATAGTTTTCATTACTCGACTGGAAGAGTCGGGACTTCCCTACATAGTTTTCATTACTCGACAGGAAGAGTCGGGACTTCCCTCCATTGTTTTCATTACTCGACTGGAAGAGTTGGGACTTCCCTCCATAGTTTTCATTACTCGACAGGAAGAATCGGGACTTCCCTCCATAGTTTTCATTACTGGACAGGAAGAGTCGGGACTTCGCTCCATAGTTTTCATTACGCTACTGGAAGAGTCGGGACTTCCCTCCATAGTTTTCATTACACGACTGGAAGAGTCGGGACTTCCCTACATAGTTTTCATTACTCGACAGGAAGAGTCGGGACTTCCGTCCATAGTTTTCTTTACTTGACTGGAAGAGTCGGGAGTTCCCTCCATAGTTTTCATTACTCGACAGGAAGAGTCGGGACTTCCCTCCATAATTTTCATTACTCGACTGGAAGAGTCGGGACTTCCCTACATAGTTTTCATTACTCGACAGGAAGAGTCTTGCCTTCCCTCCATAGTTTTCATTACTCGACGGGAAGAGTCAGGACTTCCCTCCATAGTTTTTATTACTCGACTGGAAGAGTTGGGACTTCCCTCCATAGTTTTCATTACTCGACAGGAAGAATCGGGACTTCCCTCCATAGTTTTCATTACACGACAGGAAGAGTCGGGACTTCCCTCCATAGTTTTCATTACTCGACAGGAAGAGTCGGGACTTCCCTCCATAGTTTTCATTACTCGACTGGAAGAGTTGGGACTTCCCTCCATAGTTTTCATTACTCGACAGGAAGAATCGGAACTTCCCTCCATAGTTTTCATTACTGGACAGGAAGAGTCGGGACTTCGCTCCATAGTTTTCATTACGCTACTGGAAGAGTCGAGACTTCCCTCCATAGTTTTCATTACACGACTGGAAGAGTCGGGACTTCCCTACATAGCTTTCATTACTCGACAGGAAGAGTCGGGACTTCCCTCCATAGTTTTCTTTACTTGACTGGAAGAGTCGGGAGTTCCCTCCATAGTTTTCATTACTCGAGAGGAAGAGTCGGGACTTCCCTCCATAATTTTCATTACTCGACTGGAAGAGTCGGGACTTCCCTACATAGTTTTCATTACTCGACAGGAAGAGTCTTGCCTTCCCTCCATAGTTTTTATTACTCGACGGGAAGAGTCAGGACTTCCCTCCATAGTTTTTATTACTCGACTGGAAGAGTTGGGACTTCCCTCCATAGTTTTCATTACTCGACAGGAAGAGTCGGGACTTCCCTCCATAGTTTTCATGACTCGACTGGAAGAGTCGGGACTCCCCTCCATAGTTTTCATTACTCGACTGGAAGAGTCGGGACTTCCCTCCATAGTTCTCATTACTCGACTGGAAGAGTCGGGACTTCCCTCCATAGTTTTAACTACTCGACAGGAAGAGTCGGGACTTCCCTCCATAGTTTTCATTACACTACTGGAAGAGTCGGGACTTCCCTACATAGTTTTTATTACTCGACTGGAAGAGTTGGGACTTCCCTCCATAGTTTTCATTACTCGACAGGAAGAGTTGGGACTTCCCTACATAGTTTTCATTACTCGACAGGAAGAGTCGGGACTTCCCTCCATAGTTTTCATTACTCGTCAGGGAAGAGTCGGGACTTCCTTCCATAGTTTTCATTACTCGACTGGAAGAGTCGGGACTTCCCTCCATAGTTCTCATTACTCGACTGGAAGAGTCGGGACTTCCCTCCATAGTTTTCATTACTCGACTGGAAGAGTTGGGACTTTCCCCCATAGTTTTCATTACTCGACTGGAAGAGTCGGGACTTCCCTCCATAGTTTTCATGACTCGACTGGAAGAGTCGGGACTTCCCTACATAGTTTTCATTACTCGACAGGAAGAGTCGGGACTTCCCTCCATAGTTTTCATTACACTACTGGAAGAGTCGGGACTTCCCCCATAGTTTTTATTACTCGACTGGAAGAGTCGGGACTTCCCTACATAGTTTTCATTACTCGACAGGAAGAGTTGGGACTTCCCTCCATAGTTTTCATTACTCGACAAGAAGAGTCGGGACTTCCCTCTATAGTTTTCATTACTGGACAGGAAGAGTCGGGACTTCGCTCCATAGTTTACATTACGCTACTGGAAGAGTCGGGACTTCCCTCCATAGTTTTCATTACACGACTGGAAGAGTCGGGACTTCCCTACATAGTTTTCATTACTCGACAGGAAGAGTCGGGACTTCCGTCCATAGTTTTCTTTACTTGACTGGAAGAGTCGGGAGTTCCCTCCATAGTTTTCATTACTCGACAGGAAGAGTCGGGACTTCCCTCCATAATTTTCATTACTCGACTGGAAGAGTCGGGACTTCCCTACATAGTTTTGATTACTCGACAGGAAGAGTCTGGCCTTCCCTCCATAGTTTTCATTACTCAACGGGAAGAGTCAGGACTTCCCTCCATAGTTTTTATTACTCGACTGGAAGAGTTGGGACTTCCCTCCATAGTTTTCATTACTCGACAGGAAGAGTCGGGACTTCCCTACATAGTTTTCATTACTCGACAGGAAGAGTCGGGACTTCCCTCCATAGTTTTCATTACTCGACTGGAAGAGTCGGGACTTCCCTCCATAGTTTTCATTACACTACTGGAAGAGTCGGGACTTCCCCCATAGTTTTCATTACTCGACTGGAAGAGTCGGGACTTCCCTACATAGTTTTCATTACTCGACAGGAAGAGTCGGGACTTCCCTCCATAGTTTTCATTACTCGACTGGAAGAGTTGGGACTTCCCTCCATAGTTTTCATGACTCGACAGGAAGAGTCGGGACTTCCCTCCATAGTTTTCATTACTGGACAGGAAGAGTCGGGACTTCGCTCCATAGTTTTCATTACGCTACTGGAAGAGTCGGGACTTTCCTCCATAGTTTTCATTACACGACTGGAAGAGTCGGGACTTCCCTACATAGTTTTCATTACTCGACAGGAAGAGTCGGGACTTCCCTCCATAGTTTTCATTACTCGACAGGAAGAGTCGGGACTTCCCTCCATAGTTTTCATTACTCGACTGGAAGAGTCGGGACTTCCCTCCATAGTTTTCATTACACTACTGGAAGAGTCGGGACTTCCCTACATAGTTTTCATTACTCGACAGGAAGAGTCGGGACTTCCCTCCATAGTTTTCATTACTCGACTGGAAGAGTTGGGACTTCCCTCCATAGTTTTCATTACTCGACAGGAAGAATCGGGACTTCCCTCCATAGTTTTCATTACTGGACAGGAAGAGTCGGGACTTCGCTCCATAGTTTTCATTACGCTACTGGAAGAGTCGGGACTTCCCTCCATAGTTTTCATTACACGACTGGAAGAGTCGGGACTTCCCTACATAGTTTTCATTACTCGACAGGAAGAGTCGGGACTTCCGTCCATAGTTTTCTTTACTTGACTGGAAGAGTCGGGAGTTCCCTCCATAGTTTTCATTACTCGACAGGAAGAGTCGGGACTTCCCTCCATAATTTTCATTACTCGACTGGAAGGGTCGGGACTTCCCTACATAGTTTTCATTACTCGACAGGAAGAGTCTTGCCTTCCCTCCATAGTTTTCATTACTCGACGGGAAGAGTCAGGACTTCCCTCCATAGTTTTTATTACTCGACTGGAAGAGTTGGGACTTCCCTACATAGTTTTCATTACTCGACAGGAAGAGTCGGGACTTCCCTCCATAGTTTTCATTACTCGACAGGAAGAGTCGGGACTTCCCCCCATAGTTTTCATTACTCGACTGGAAGAGTTGGGACTTCCCTCCATAGTTTTCATTACTCGACAGGAAGAATCGGAACTTCCCTCCATAGTTTTCATTACTGGACAGGAAGAGTCGGGACTTCGCTCCATAGTTTTCATTACGCTACTGGAAGAGTCGGGACTTCCCTCCATAGTTTTCATTACACGACTGGAAGAGTCGGGACTTCCCTACATAGCTTTCATTACTCGACAGGAAGAGTCGGGACTTCCCTCCATAGTTTTCTTTACTTGACTGGAAGAGTCGGGAGTTCCCTCCATAGTTTTCATTACTCGAGAGGAAGAGTCGGGACTTCCCTCCATAATTTTCATTACTCGACTGGAAGAGTCGGGACTTCCCTACATAGTTTTCATTACTCGACAGGAAGAGTCTTGCCTTCCCTCCATAGTTTTTATTACTCGACGGGAAGAGTCAGGACTTCCCTCCATAGTTTTTATTACTCGACTGGAAGAGTTGGGACTTCCCTCCATAGTTTTCATTACTCGACAGGAAGAGTCGGGACTTCCCTACATAGTTTTCATTACTCGACAGGAAGAGTCGGGACTTCCCTCCATAGTTTTCATTACTCGACTGGAAGAGTCGGGACTTCCCTCCATAGTTCTCATTACTCGACTGGAAGAGTCGGGAATTCCCTCCATAGTTTTAACTACTCAACAGGAAGAGTCGGGACTTCCCTCCATAGTTTTCATTACACTACTGGAAGAGTCGGGACTTCCCTCCATAGTTTTCATTACTCGACAGGAAGAGTCGGGACTTCCCTCCATAGTTTTCATGACTCGACTGGAAGAGTCGGGACTCCCCTCCATAGTTTTCATTACTCGACTGGAAGAGTCGGGACTTCCCTCCATAGTTCTCATTACTCGACTGGAAGAGTCGGGACTTCCCTCCATAGTTTTAACTACTCGACAGGAAGAGTCGGGACTTCCCTCCATAGTTTTCATTACACTACTGGAAGAGTCGGGACTTCCCTACATAGTTTTTATTACTCGACTGGAAGAGTTGGGACTTCCCTCCATAGTTTTCATTACTCGACAGGAAGAGTTGGGACTTCCCTACATAGTTTTCATTACTCGACAGGAAGAGTCGGGACTTCCCTCCATAGTTTTCATTACTCGTCAGGGAAGAGTCGGGACTTCCTTCCATAGTTTTCATTACTCGACTGGAAGAGTCGGGACTTCCCTCCATAGTTCTCATTACTCGACTGGAAGAGTCGGGACTTCCCTCCATAGTTTTAACTACTCGACAGGAAGAGTCGGGACTTCCCTCCATAGTTTTCATTACGCTACTGGAAGAGTCGGGACTTCCCTCCATAGTTTTCATTACACGACTGGAAGAGTCGGGACTTCCCTACATAGTTTTTATTACTCGACTGGAAGAGTTGGGACTTCCCTCCATAGTTTTCATTACTCGACAGGAAGAGTCGGGACTTCCCTACATAGTTTTCATTACTCGACAGGAAGAGTCGGGACTTCCCTCCATAGTTTTCATTACTCGACTGGAAGAGTCGGGACTTCCCTCCATAGTTCTCATTACTCGACTGGAAGAGTCGGGACTTCCCTCCATAGTTTTAACTACTCGACAGGAAGAGTCGGGACTTCCCTACATAGTTTTTATTACTCGACAGGAAGAGTTGGGACTTCCCTCCATAGTTTTCATTACTCGACAGGAAGAGTCGGGACTTCCCTACATAGTTTTCATTACTCGACAGGAAGAGTCGGGACTTCCCTCCATAGTTTTCATTACTCGTCAGGAAGAGTCGGGACTTCCTTCCATAGTTTTCATTACTCGACTGGAAGAGTCGGAACTTCCCTCCATAGTTCTCATTACTCGACTGGAAGAGTCGGGACTTCCCTCCATAGTTTTAACTACTCGACAGGAAGAGTCGGGACTTCCCTCCATAGTTTTCATTACACTACTGGAAGAGTTGGGACTTCCCTCCATAGTTTTCATTACTCGACTGGAAGAGTCGGGACTTCCCTCCATAGTTTTCCTTACTCGACTGGAAGAGTCGGGACTTCCCTCCATAGTTCTCATTACTCGACTGGAAGAGTCGGGACTTCCCTCCATAGTTTTCATTACACTACTGGAAGAGTCGGGACTTCCCTCCATAGTTTTCATTACACGACTGGAAGAGTCGGGACCTCCTGTTATGTCTGCACACATCGACAGTGCTTCAGTTGATTTGGTGCTGTTTTGATTTAAAAATACAATACTTCCCTCAATAGTTTTCATTACTCGACAGGAAGAGTCGGGACTTCCCTCCATAGTTTTCATTACTCCAGCTTCCAGCACATGCAGACGTCCCTCACACAGGAAAAGAAAAAAAAGAAAGAGGACAGGTGGCGGTGCTGCAGTTTCTTCCTCATCTAAGGTTGACGAAATCGTTCAGCTGATGACGGGTTAAACTGTGGATGTGGACATGGTATTACTGCCTACAGTGAAGGTGGTGGAATACACTGACTCTTAGTTTACATGAGCTGGCAAGTGAAAGTGTCCAGCAACAGTCTGTAAAAAAACACAAAGAAAAACCAAACAGGCTTAAAAGTGATCAGGCGTGTGTGGGGCTTGTTTGAGGATGGGTGCGGTCATGACAGGAAGTGATGTGGACATGTGTTGGATGATGTTTCCCCGTCAGGAACCCTTCCATTTAAATATGTTTAACATATTTCATCACAAAAATATTGCACTGGTAGCTCTTTTTTGCCATGTCCTCTTTAACATCAAGACCCAACAGGTTTCATTTGACGTTTTGTGAATTCACCTCGTGTCACACAGAGTGGTGGAGAACACAGACCACATGTTTTTTTTGGACGGCGGTGTGTGAATACAGACTGTGTCCACAGTTTCAGAGGTTTTCCTGTTTCTCACACACAGTCTGGGGTCCAAACTGGTGCAAACTGCTTAAGAAGATCTTACGTTTATTCACAAGAACACTTCTTCTTCTGCGACTCCGGGGTCCCTTAAAGACGAACTACACTGGTTTATAGAGCAGCCTCAGGATAGCAGAGAGAGAGAGGGGGGTCTTTAAGATGGATGGATGAGGGTCCACATTATCTGCTGTCAACCGTCCAGTGTGTCTTAACCAGTCGTAACATCACCTACTGAACAGCACGCTGTGGGCTGCCAGGTCAGATATGGACCTTCCTTCAGAGGAACATTCTAGACCAGCCTCAGGATAGTCTACAGCATCTGCAGACCTTTCCTCTCCTGTTGTGAAGACTTGTCAGTGTTGTCTTCAGATGGAGAGGACCAGACAGAAGGATTAGCCCACACTGTGTCCGTCCTAATTTCCACAGATGATATTTATTTAAGCTCAATAAACACAGATAATATTTATTTAAGATCAATAAACACAGATATTTATTTAAGCTCAGTAAACACAGATAATATTTATTTAAACTCAATAAACACTGATAATATTTATTTAAGCTCATTAAACACAGATAATATTTACTTAAGCTGAATAAACACAGATAATATTTATTTAAACTCAATAAACACAGATAATATTTACTTAAGCTCAGTAAACACAGATAATATTTACTTAAGCTGAATAAACACAGATAATATTTACTTAAACACAGATAATAAACACAGATAATATTTACTTAAGCTCAGTAAACACAGATAATATTTATTTAAGCTCAATAAACACAGATGATATTTACTTAAGCTCAATAAACACAGATAATATTAATTTAAGCTCAGTAAACACAGATAATATTTATTTAATCTAAGTAAACACAGATAATATTTATTTAAGCTCAATAAACAAAGATAATATTTATTTAAACTCAATAAACACAGATAATATTTATTTAAGCTCAGTAAACACAGATAATATTTATTTAAGCTCAATAAACACAGATAATATTTATTTAAGCTCAGTAAACACAGATAATATTTATTTAAGCTCAATAAACACAGATAATATTTATTTAAACTCACTAAACAATATTTTTTTAAGCTCAGTAAACACAGATAATATTTAT
The DNA here is from genome assembly GCF_029633865.1 of Lampris incognitus. NCBI lineage: Eukaryota > Metazoa > Chordata > Actinopteri > Lampriformes > Lampridae > Lampris > Lampris incognitus. The sequence continues at coordinate 50,832,977 of NC_079221.1, read as the reverse complement.
TTAAACTCAATAAACACTGATAATATTTATTTAAGCTCATTAAACACAGATAATATTTACTTAAGCTGAATAAACACAGATAATATTTATTTAAACTCAATAAACACAGATAATATTTACTTAAGCTCAGTAAACACAGATAATATTTACTTAAGCTGAATAAACACAGATAATATTTACTTAAACACAGATAATAAACACAGATAATATTTACTTAAGCTCAGTAAACACAGATAATATTTATTTAAGCTCAATAAACACAGATGATATTTACTTAAGCTCAATAAACACAGATAATATTAATTTAAGCTCAGTAAACACAGATAATATTTATTTAATCTAAGTAAACACAGATAATATTTATTTAAGCTCAATAAACAAAGATAATATTTATTTAAGCTCAGTAAACACAGATGATATTTATTTAAGCTCAGTAAACACATAACATATTTATTTAAGCTCAGTGAACACAGATAATATTTATTTAAACTCAATAAACACAGATAATATTTATTTAAGCTCAGTAAACACAGATAATATTTATTTAAGCTCAATAAACACAGATAATATGTATTTAAGCTCAGTAAACACAGATAATATTTATTTAAGCTCAATAAACACAGATAATATTTATTTAAACTCAGTAAACAATATTTATTTAAGCTCAGTAAACACAGATAATATTTATTTAAGCTCAGTAAACACAGATAATATTTATTTAAGCTCAATAAACACAGATGATATTTACTTAAGCTCAATAAACACAGATATATTTACTTAAGCTCAATAAACACAGATAATATTAATTTAAGCTCAGTAAACACAGATAATATTTATTTAATCTAAGTAAACACAGATAATATTTATTTAAGCTCAATAAACAAAGATAATATTTATTTAAGCTCAGTAAACACAGATGATATTTATTTAAACTCAGTAAACACAGATATTTATTTAAGCTCAGTAAACACATAACATATTTATTTAAGCTCAGTGAACACAGATAATATTTATTTAAACTCAATAAACACATATAATATTTATTTAAGCTCAGTAAACACAGATAATATTTATTTAAGCTCAAAAAACACAGATAATATTTATTTAAGCTCAGTAAACACAGATAATATTTATTTAAGCTCAATAAACACAGATAATATTTATTTAAACTCAGTAAACAATATTTATTTAAGCTCAGTAAACACATAATATTTATTTAAGCTCAGTAAACACAGATAATATTTATTTAAGCTCAATAAACACAGATGATATTTACTTAAGCTCAATAAACACAGATAATATTTATTTAAACTCAGTAAACAATATTTATTTAAGCTCAGTAAACACAGATAATATTTATTTAAACTCAATAAACACAGATAATATTTATTTAAGCTCAATAAACACAGATGATATTTACTTAAGCTCAATAAACACAGATAATATTAATTTAAGCTCAGTAAACACAGATAATATTTATTTAATCTCAGTAAACACAGATAATATTTATTTAAGCTCAATAAACACAGATAATATTTATTTAAACTCAGTAAACAATATTTATTTAAGCTCAGTAAACACAGATAATATTTATTTAAGCTCAGTAAACACAGATAATATTTATTTAAGCTCAATAAACACAGATGATATTTACTTAAGCTCAATAAACACAGATATATTTACTTAAGCTCAATAAACACAGATAATATTAATTTAAGCTCAGTAAACACAGATAATATTTATTTAATCTAAGTAAACACAGATAATATTTATTTAAGCTCAATAAACAAAGATAATATTTATTTAAGCTCAGTAAACACAGATGATATTTATTTAAACTCAGTAAACACAGATATTTATTTAAGCTCAGTAAACACATAACATATTTATTTAAGCTCAGTGAACACAGATAATATTTATTTAAACTCAATAAACACATATAATATTTATTTAAGCTCAGTAAACACAGATAATATTTATTTAAGCTCAATAAACACAGATAATATTTATTTAAGCTCAGTAAACACAGATAATATTTATTTAAGCTCAATAAACACAGATAATATTTATTTAAACTCAGTAAACAATATTTATTTAAGCTCAGTAAACACATAATATTTATTTAAGCTCAGTAAACACAGATAATATTTATTTAAGCTCAATAAACACAGATGATATTTACTTAAGCTCAATAAACACAGATAATATTTATTTAAACTCAGTAAACAATATTTATTTAAGCTCAGTAAACACAGATAATATTTATTTAAACTCAATAAACACAGATAATATTTATTTAAGCTCAATAAACACAGATGATATTTACTTAAGCTCAATAAACACAGATAATATTAATTTAAGCTCAGTAAACACAGATAATATTTATTTAATCTCAGTAAACACAGATAATATTTATTTAAGCTCAATAAACAAAGATAATATTTATTTAAACTCAGTAAACACAGATGATATTTATTTAAACTCAGTAAACACAGATAATATTTATTTAAGCTCAGTAAACACATAAAATATTTATTTAAGCTCAGTGAACACAGATAATATTTATTTAAACTCAGTAAACACAGATAATATTTATTTAAGCTCAGTAAACACAGTTAATATTTATATAAGCTCAATAAACACAGATAATATTTATTTAAGCTCAGTAAACACAGATTATATTTATTTAAACTCAATAAACACAGATAATATTTATTTAAACTCAGTAAACAATATTTATTTAAGCTCAGTAAACACAGATAATATTTATTTAAGCTCAATAAACACAGATAATATTTATTTAAGATCAATAAACACAGATAATATTTACTTAAGCTCAATAAACACAGATGATATTTATTTAAACTCAATAAACACAGATAATATTTATTTAAGCTCAATAAACACAGATAATATTTACGTAAGCTCAATAAACACAGATAATATTAATTTAAGCTCAGTAAATACAGATAATATTTATTTAAACTCAATAAACACAGATAATATTTATTTAAGCTCAATAAACACAGATGATATTTACTTAAGCTCAATAAACACAGATAATATTAATTTAAGCTCAGTAAACACAGATAATATTTATTTAATCTCAGTAAACACAGATAATATTTATTTAAGCTCAATAAACAAAGATAATATTTATTTAAGCTCAGTAAACACAGATGATATTTATTTAAACTCAGTAAACACAGATCATATTTATTTAAGCTCAGTAAACACATAAACTATTTATTTAAGATCAGTGAACACAGATAATATTTATTTAAACTCAATAAACACAGATAATATTTATTTAAGCTCAGTAAACACAGATAATATTTATTTAAGCTCAATAAACACAGATAATATTTATTTAAGCTCAGTAAACAATATTTATTTAAGCTCAGTAAACACAGATAATATTTATTTAAGCTCAATAAACACAGATAATATTTATTTAAGATCAATAAACACAGATATTTACTTAAGCTCAGTAAACACAGATAATATTTATTTAAACTCGTATAAACACTGGTAATATTTATTTAAGCTCATTAAACACAGATAATATTTACTTAAGCTCAATAAACACAGATAATATTTATTTAAACTCAATAAACACAGATAATATTCATTTAAGCTCAATAAACACAGATAATATTTACTTAAGCTCAATAAACACAGATAATACTAATTTAAGCTCAGTAAACACAGATAGTATTTATTTAAACTCAATAAACACAGATAATATTTATTTAAGCTCAATAAACACAGATGATATTGACTTAAGCTCAATAAACACAGATAATATTAATTGAAGCTGAGTAAACACAGATAATATTTATTTAAGCTCAATAAACACAGATAATATTTACTTAAGCTCAATAAACAAAGATAATATTTATTTAAGCTCAGTAAACACAGATGATATTTATTTAAACTCAGTAAATACAGATAATATTTATTTAAGCTCAGTAAACACATAAAATATTTATTTAAGATCAGTGAACACAGATAATATTTATTTAAACTCAATAAACACAGATAATATTTATTTTACTTCAGTAAACACAGATAATATTTATTTAAGCTCAATAAACACAGATAATATTTATTTAAGCTCAGTAAACACAGATAATATTTATTTAAGCTCAATAAACACAGATAATATTTATTTAAACTCAGTAAACAATATTTATTTAAGCTCAGTAAACACAGATAATATTTATTTAAGCTCAATAAACACAGATAATATTTATTTGAACTCAGTAAACAATATTTATTTAAGCTCAGTTAACACAGATAATATTTATTTAAGCTCAATAAACACAGATAATATTTATTTAAACTCAGTAAACAATATTTATTTAAGCTCAGTAGACACAGATAATATTTATTTAAGCTCAATAAACACAGATAATATTTATTTGAACTCAGTAAACAATATTTATTTAAGCTCAGTTAACACAGATAATATTTATTTAAGCTCAATAAACACAGATACTATTTATTTAAGCTCAGTAAACATAGATACTATTTATTTAAGCTCGGTAAACGGATAATATTTATTTAAGCTCAGTAAACACAGATATTTGACTGGAATTTTTATTTTTTTGTGACAAACCCTCAGTCACATCCTCCCCAATAAAAACTCATTAAATCTAGGATGAGTCTTTGTGTGTGTGTGTGTGTGTGTGTGTGTGTGTGTGTGTGTGTGTGTGTGTGTGTGTGTGTTTGTGTGTGTGTGTGTGTGTGTGTGTGTGTGTGCGCGTGTGTGTTTGTGTGTGTGTGTGTGTGTGTGTGTGTGTGTGTGTGTGTGTGTGTGTGTGTGTGTGTGTGTGTATAAATCTTTCCTTCCTCTTTACTGAGAGGAGAATCTATAAGGTGGTGTAAAAGTGGACAGGTGTAGCGACTGTGTTGTGGTCCCTCTGTGTCACTGTGTCTCTGTGGTAAACACTAGGTCTGGACTCTTAAAGGTTGACTGTGTCAGGATGTGTCTGTAGTTTAACACACTGTCTGTCTCTGCGTCTCTCTTCTCTCAGGCGTCCACACTGCTCAGGTCATGTATGGCTGTGAGTGGGATGATGAGACTGGAGACATTCATGGATATGAACAGCAGGGTTATGATGGAGAAGACTTCATCATACTGGACCTGGAGACAGAGTCATGGGTTGCTCCGACACCACAAGCTTTCATCACCAAGCTGAAGTGGGATCAAGACAAAGCTAGGTTAGCTCACAAGAAGAACTACCTCACCCATGTGTGCACTGACTGGCTGAAGAAGTATGTGCAGTGTGGGAGCAACAGTCTACAGAGGACAGGTAGAGTCACATGACCTGATGTGCTGTCATGGACACAACAGTGTTCATATATCTCTACTGTTTCTAATGTACAGTGACATTACAGGGGTCATGGAATCGTGTGTACACACCCACTGTACACACAACATCATCGTTGTTTGACTCTGTTTACAACGACCACATTTTATTCTTACTTCATTCCAGCTTTCTTTTTACCTGCATCTGTTTGTTTTTTATTCTTTATCTCTCTCTGACTTTGTGCACCTCTCCACCCCCCTTTCCCTTTCTTTTTGTCCCCCTATTCCTGGATCTCTCTCTTTGTCTATCTTTCATTTCTGTCTTTCTCTCTCTCTCATTTCTCTCTCTCTCTCTCTGAGCGGAAGTGCTGCTATGTCTAGATGTCTAGATGTCTTACAACTTATTTAGCAACAGCTGGATGCCTAAAGGAGCTTTGGAAAGACACCCACTCAACCATGCGTTTGTGCAGTTCACTTAAAACTAGGTTGTCTCGTAGTTGTTTAAATAAGCAGACTGGGAGACATACGCTAATGCATAACTACATAGCAATAGCACTACTCAGTCGCTCTCATAACTACCCAAAAAATGAATATGCTGCCTGGAACTTAGCTAACGCTAACTGCTAGCCCATTACTAAGTAAACTCTGTCCTGCACGGATAAGTTTAAAAGTAATACATGCCAACATAAACTGAATCCTCATCACTGCCAGCTATTTGAACAGATTGACTGCATTTGAGCTAACCTTGGCTTAAAACAGTTAGCTAAAATCTACCATTGCAATCTGTTTACAGTTAGCTAGCTAGCTGAGGTGTCCATTCAGCAAAGAAAATCCCTAGCAGCTAGTGTTGGCTATATTTCAAAGCATATGTCATTGAGCACCAGTGCTGTGATTGGCTGAAACTGTAGGGGGCGGGGAGTGCCTTCCATGCAACGCTGCCTGGAAGAGTACGTTGGGGGCTTAAAACACCATCGAGCCTAGATGGACTTGGATCCAGCCTCAGTTGTCCTATAGGGGAAGAGTCTTGATTGTTAACAACTTGATTGCCTCGATGTTCTGGCACCGGTTTACAGTTGTAGAACCTCCGGACACGCTCATACGGGAAGTACAGAAGACGCTGGTGGACTTCTTCTGGGGAGACTTTCACTGGACCAAGTCTGCTGTACTGTTCCTACCAGTGCTAGAAGGAGGCCAGGGCCTGATTGACCTCCGCAGTCGTATCATGGCTTTTCGCCTTCAAACTGTACAGTGCCTTTTATACCATGACCAGCGACTTTGGAGTTACTTCGGAGGGTTATGAACCTGAACTATGACAAGCACTTGTTCCTTCTGGACCTGGCTGGCATGGATTTCACGACAACACCCTTCTATCAATCTCTCCTTCGTGCTTGGGGAACGGTCTTACGCACCAACAGAGACTACTCCCAGCTCTATGGCGGTGTAGGGTAGGAACCACTGTTCCATAACCCACTGATACACTGCAGGATGCTCAGCTCCGTAAGTGTACAGAGATCCCTCATAAGAGCTGGACTTACGAAGTTAGTGTGTCTCAGATCAGGAGGACAGTGGAAGACGTCTGGCACTTTGAGCCAAGAGACTGGCTTTAAATCTCTTCGTTTGATGGAGAGGCTCTGTTAGCGACGGGCGTTGGTAAACATCGGAACACAAAGAGCCATTGACATCTATAGCTCTGACAACGACTCCAAAGGGGATAAATTCCGAGTCTCATCACCAGCCAGTCAGACTAGCTTGGTCTGGTCAGAAAGATACGAACTGAGGAAGCCTCTTGAATGAGAGGCGAAACGTCTTCACGGATATATACCAAGTCCAGTTGCACTTGATTCAACTCCTTTGGATAACCATGACCTGGATGAATGAGAACATTCACAGACACGAGTATGGAGAGGTTCAGCCAGCTATGCAGCCTGCTTTTTCCATTTTTGTCAATCCGTGCAGCAGTGGAGGAGCAGGAGGAAGTGAAGGGGACCATTCTGTCTTTCAAAACACCAGAACTACATGACTTCTTAAAGAGAGACTGACATGCCCTTTCTGAACACATGTTTTAACATTGGGAGTTTGAATCATAACCGAAAATAGGTGTGGTTTTATGTATTCAAAGTTATTGGCTACTGTCTTCGCGTGGGTGGGGCTCGGTACTGCTTGTCACTTGCCGTAGAAACCACGGCATGGTGGTAGGCCTGCGGCACGGCAGTGCAATACAACTTGGCGAATAATATGTTCGATGATACAAATAACTGTTAGATAGATAGATAGATAGATAGATAGATAGATAGATAGATAGATAGATAGATAGATAGATAGATAGATAGATAGATAGATAGATAGATAGATAGATAGTAATACGTCGTAGCAAGATCGATAACGAAGTCTCAGCAAAATAGCACGAACTCGAGCCAAGTAGCTAGCAGGAGGGGGTGAAAGAACGGCTTCTCCGTGGTTTTATAGCATCTCGCTATGGACACACCCTATATGCAAACTGACTGGTGTCTACATGTCCAATTTGTCATTGGACACCATCTACAGTCAATCACAGATCTCTCTCGAGTGGCCGCAGACGCCCTGTTTTGGCCACTGAATTTCTCCGTGGTCACAGTCCAACTCGGAACGTAGCCTATCAATAGGAATTTTCAGATTTTGATGTCAGTATCACTTTAAGTACATCACAGAAGGCCTTGTATGCAGTCACTGTAAAGCAGGGGTGCCCAACTCCAGGCCTCGAGGGCCGCAGTGTCTGCAGGTATTTGGTACAACCGTGCACTATACCACCTGATTTAACTAATTCCTTTCCCTCCTTGGTACAAGAGGTGAGCTAATTGTATGTATTTACTACATTACAATGTAGCGATTTCGCGGGGGGGGGTTATCAGGATGGGCGATATGACTTCAAATCAATATCACGATTATTTCATACTTTTTACCTCGATTATGATTAACGAATGATTATTTATTTTATGTTTTTTACACTGCCCTGATAGTTCTCTGACAAGGACTGTACTGTAAACATGCTGAACTGTTGGGATATTTTTTCTAATGAAGCATATCTTATGTTTGTGATCTTTAAATAATTTAAGGCACACAGAGGAACTGTTTATGGATTTTTATTGAAAATTTTTCAGGATGCAAGGAGTTTATTTATTTCGAACGTTAAATTTTTTTAAAAAATGTATAATAAAAGAAAACAAAAGAGAAAAAAATCAAAACAAACAAGCAATATCATCATCAAACATTTGTTTTAAATCTCGGCAGTTCGAAAAGGAGTAGGCAGAAGTTACAAAAAACTTTTATAGTCCTACCTCCTTTTTCTATTTTAGTATTTCAACAGTGAACTGTGTGATTTAAATGAAAACTCAATCATCTACCATCAGTGACCATGACGTCTATCTAGTAAACCATACAAAGATCCTTCATTCAACACAACAAGAACGAAGCAAGTGCAGAGCAACATCAAAACAACTCAAGAACAACAATTTCGAAACAGTTCGAAACAACTACTTCGAACAGCTGAAATCAAAATCAGTTGAAATCGCGGGTTCCATTCATCGTCAGTGTAGTGCAACGTGAGGCTCAAGCATGGCTCCATCGCCCTACCTGACCAGAGACCAGGCGTGCTGCAAAGTAGCGAACAGATTGTAGTTCAGCAGCTACCTTCTCACCACATGTTGTGTACATGTTGAACAGGTTGTAGGTCAGCAGCTACCTTCTCACCACATGTTGTGTACATGTTGAACAGGTTGTAGGTCAGCAGCTACCTTCTCACCACATGTTGTGTACATGTTGAACAGATTGTAGGTCAGCAGCTACATTCTCACCACATGTTGAGTACATGTTGGGCCCCGGCTGTTTGGTGTTACGAGAGTTGGCCTGTAGATGGCAACAGTTATGTTAAACAAGAAGAAACTCAAGCTGAAGCAATCCAGCGTGCCATACATGGGTCATCTTCTCACCACAGAGGGCCTGCTCCCAGACCCAGAGAAGATAACGGCAGTGCAAAACATGCAGACGCCTACTGATGTCGAAGCGCTACAGAGACTTCTGGGGTTTGTGAATTACTTAGCAAAATTCCTTCCCCACCTATCTGATGTGTGCGAACCACTCAGGCGGCTGACGGACAAGGACATCCAATGGGCGTGGCTTACCGCAACACGAAACAGCCCTCAACACTGTGAAGAATCTGCTCACACATCACCCAGTGCTCAAGTACTACAACATTAAAGAGGAGGTGACACTTCAATGTGATGCCAGTGAAACAGGCCTCGGTGCGGCTTTCATGCAAAATGGACAACCTGTTGCATTTGCCTCCAGAACTCTTAACTCCCACTGAACAGAGGTATGCTCAAATCGAGAAGAAATGCCTAGCCATTGTCTTTGCATGTGACAAGTTTGATCAATACATTCGTGGTAGGGAGAGCATTACAGTGCACAGCGACCACAAGCCACTGGAGGTGATCTTCAAAAAGTCCCTCCTCACGGCCCCCAAGAGGCTACAGAGAATGCTACTATGGCTCCAACGCTATCAGCTGCAGGTACAATACAAACCGGGCAAACTGCTGCATGTAGCGGATTTTCTCTCCTGAACGGCTCAACCAAATACGACACACACACAAATGCAAACAGCAGCCACAGTCTACACCATGGGCCTGACCACAGAGGCCCTCGAAGGTGTGGATCACAGCAGCTGTGCCAACATCTCCACAAAAACACTGGAGTCCATCAGAGCCGCCATGCTCAAAGATCCCTTATGTCAGGCTCTGTGTGCCCAAATCTCTGAAGGCTGGCCCATCTCTAAACGAGCAGTAGATCAAACACTGAGGCCGTTTTGGACATTCAAGGAGGAGCTAGCCACTGACAATGGACTGATATTCAAAGGTGACAGAGTGTTCATCCCAGAGCTACTACGCGATGACTTCCTATCAAATATTCACTCAGGGCACTCCGGCATTGAAGGCAGTCTCAGGAAGGCACGGGACACAGTATTCTAGCCAGGAATAATAGAGGAGGTGAAGAAGTATGTGAGCAGATGTAGCACGTGCAACACCCTTCAGGGGCGACAGCAGAAGGAATCACTCAATCCCCATCATCTCCCCAAACTCCCATGGTCTAAGGTAGGCATTGACCTGTTCACTGTGAACCAATCACACTACCTCATAATGGTTGACTACTACTCGGACTACTGGGAGCTGGATGAATTGGAGGAAACCACAGCATCTACTGTCATTGATCGCTGCAAACAGCACTTCAGCCGACATGGCATCTCTCACACTGTCATCTCAGACAACCCCCCCCCCTTCTCTGGACTTGACTTTCAGACCTTCTTAAATGACTGGGACTTCTGACATGTAACATCATCACCATACCACAGCCAAAGCAATGGCAAGGCAGAGTCAGCTGTCAAAATAGCTAAAACAATATGGAAAAAGGCAGCGCTGGCAGGAGAGCACCCATGGAAGGCAGTGTTAGCATGGAGAAACACTCCAATGGAGGCACTTGACAGCCCCCTGGCTCAGCGGCTCATGTCCAGATGCACGCGCACACACCTGCTCTCCAAAGATATTCTGCTTCAACCTCGGGTAGTGCAAAATGTGGTCACGAAGAAGCACAGAAAGGGGCTTATTTCCAAGCACCACTGTGATGCACATGCCCATGACATGCCAGTGATCATTCAAGGGGAGACAGTCCGAGTCTTGCTACAACCCAACGTGCCCAACAGGGCATGGTCCCTTGGAATCTGCACTGACCAGAAGAGTGACAGATCATATGAGGTGCTGGTACATGGTAAAACATACCGAAGAAACAGGAAACACATCCGCCCAGTGGACGAAACACTCAGACCTTCATCGCCTGGGAACCCTGAAGAGGATGATGACTGGTGGAGTTGGGGTGGAGCTGTAGTGGCTGACAATCCAGAGGGTCACGCTCCAGCACTGGCTGAAAACACAGTCCAGGCTGCAGACCCTGAGCCTCAAGGTCTCTGTCAAACCAGGAAAAACATCAGGCCTCCAGAGAGGTACACCAAAGACTATGTGACTTGAACATGGACTTATAAAAAAAAAAGAGAGAGAAAGGCACGAGAATGTAATGCTTATCATCTGAGTTACTGTTAATTGTTTATTCAGTAGCCACTACAAGAACTCACTGTTTAAGTTTTATATCTCCGAGAGAATCACTTTCATTTATGTGAAGGGAGTTGGCCTGTAGGTGGCAACAGTGTGTTAAGCTTACGCATCTGTGATCTACTAGACAGGAGAAGTAGAATGATTGCGCCAACGTACAACGCATGTTCTGTACTATGTCCCAGAGTTATAAGTAAAGCTTCATAAACCCACGTATCTGCACGATCATTTCAACATTTGGGAAAAGTGTGTTGGCGATGGCACAGCGCATCTTTTGTCGAGGGTTTTAACGACATGTCTAAACCAACTATGTTGCACAGCAGCTATGGGAGCCACATCCTTCACGATGTGATATGCAATGGCATCAGTTATTTCTTTCGATCTTCTTGAATCCTTTGCATATTGTGTGGCATTTGTAAATGCTTGTGTTATCGACAGCTGCTTTGTGGAAGCACTTTAGCGTTTGTCGGTCTCTCTTTTTTTGAGCTACACACTCTTCATATCCGGTAATGGATTGTGTTCCAAGCGATTAAACAGACTGGTGGTGGTACCTTTGGTTGCTGAAATTGTTTTTCCGCAGTGTTTACGTTAGACATTTTTGTTCTGTGTCGTCTTCATTGAAGCCAAAACGTGTCCAAACGACGGACATGGCGTTGTGTTCAGGTATAAGCTGCTCAGGTTGAGGCCCATTTGTTGGCTCAGTGTCAGCGCTCGTGTCATCCATGCGCCAGCTCGCTCCGAGTGAACTCGGACTAACGTTAGTTGGACGGGGCGGAGGCACGTGACTGGACACGACGTAGTATTTTTTTAAAAATGACAGTTCATGAACGCACGTGTTGGGGGAAATTATTAACCAAATTAACCGACATGAGCAAGATTAAGTCGGTGAGAGGTTCTTAATGTCGGTTTTGGTACTCTTTTATGTATGCACCATTTTGAGGTTGACACACCTGCAATTTCTGCTTGGCAAAATGACAATAAAGTTCTTCTTAATTCTTATAAATTTCTTATTGGCTACTGCTAGTTTAGCCATCTGGCTGAGCCGTAAGAACCGGGCATGGTTGGTGGACTGTGTGGACCCTGTGCAGGTTCTTACAGGACTGCTGAAGGCTCAGTGGAATGTGCCTACTACAAAATGGCAGACAATCTGGTGGCTTTCAGCTTTAAATTGGCAGCCAGGGGAGTATTGTGCTCAGTGGGAGATGATGAAGACCTGCTCTTCTCTTTCTAATCGGTGTAAAATGGGGAAGTCATGGCTGTATTGTTGGCTTATGTTTTCACTTTCACTTACGTAGTTGATGTCCTTTTGGCTGTATACCTATTGTAGTGCTTAATAAAGGGCTTTGTCAATCTCTCTCTCTCTCTCTCTCTCTCTCTCTCTCTCTCTCTCTCTCTCTCTCTCTCTCTCTCTCTCTCTCTCTCTCTCTCTCTCTCTCTCTCTCTCTCTCTCGCTCTCTCTCTCTCTCTCTCTCTCTCTCTCTCTCTCTCTCTCTCTCTCTCTCTCCAGTCCTTCCCTCAGTGTCTCTGCTCCAGAAGTCTCCCTCCTCTCCAGTCACCTGCCATGCTACAGGTTTCTACCCTGACAGAATCGTGATGTTCTGGAGGAGAGAGGAAGAGGAGCTCCAGGAGATGGTGGACCACGGTGAGCTCCTCCCCAACCACGATGGAACCTTCCAGAGGAGCGTTCACCTCCACGTTGACCTTTCATCAATTAAGTCCGAGGACTGGCAGAAGTACCACTGTGTGGTTCAGCTTTCTGGGATGAAGGAGGACATCATCACCAAACTGGATCCATCACAGATCAAGACCAATTGGAAAAATCCTGGTTAGTTCGTTTGTTTCTGTCGAAGCCATTGAACAGAGTCACAATGGCCCAAGTAGGTTCTAGCCAAAGATTGACTTATGTGACTCTCAATCATCAATCAGTCTGGACTTCTTGATGTTCTTGCTAAGGTTGGATGTTTTTGACAGGTGGGAACCCTCCATATAGACTATGGTTTGCACCAAATTAATAAAAAAATTTAAAAAAGTTCACCAAAATTCAGGCCTCCTGGTTCGCCTACAGTAAAACTGTGGTATGGACTATTTCTGGTGTAAGAGCAAATTCTCCCAAAAAAAAACCCCTCCCAATCCTACCATCACTTGGGTGCAACCTGTGGCGGATCCCATCGTCTTCACTCGTGTTGCCATGGAAATAGATCCTCCCAGGCCAAGCAGTGTGGACCAGCGTCGCGACCTGATCGCCACTTTAATCAAGGCTTTAGCGAATGGCTCCAAGTTTTTAAGCACACACCTTAATCTCTTGGAATGGACCCTCGGACACGAGAGATGCCAACGACGACGACGACGACGACGACGAAGAGCAAATTCACCTTTGTCTTAAGGAAGGAAATGATGAATTGATTCACTGTTCATAGGGGGGAAAAGGCTGGAAGTCGTTTATTGCTTTAAGTGATTCAGAATCTCCAGCAACAAAATGATAAAGAAAAATGGAGCATGACTAACAATTTACACAATTTACACTTCATCCATTTGAGCCCCAGGCTGCGGTCACACCAGACACTGGCAGAGCGAAATTCCTTCGAGTTCCTTTGTGAAATAGACACAAAAATCTCTTTACTCATATAAATTAACGAACCCTAGTTTACACTGTCTACTCCTGCTCCATGACTGACGGGAAACCATGATGCCTATTTTTTTCGAGGAGCAGTTTGTTTTTTGACAGAGCACAATGGTATAAAATTAGATGGTTGCACACTGCTGAATGATAGCGTCCTCTGTTTACTGTCTCTAGTGACTGCTCCGTCAGAGGTCACAACAGTCGAAGCAGCTCTGTTATTGGTCGACGGAGCGAATTCACGTGTCAAAGTTCACCAAATTTGAACTCGACGTGAAGTCATCGAGGCAAACTCACCTTGCATTCAGATGGATCCAAGTTCGCTTACTGCGACGAATTCATTGATATTGTTGCGAATGCTGGGGGCAGTCTGGGAGACCGTCGCCACAGCCGGGACGCGAACCCGTGTCTCCCCCCCCCCCCGCAAGCGACAACGTTAACCAGTTGATTAAAGGGTCCGACCCGTTAGTCAAGGACCAACGTGTCTACTTATCCATGCACGTTACACTACCCCCCCCCTCCTTCAGGAAGCGCGTCCCCGCGCTTAAGCATATCAGCTCCCTCACGCCTCTGGGCGCACGCGCTTCCAATGACCTCACGGTCTCACCATCCCACTTCTGACACCAATGTAGCGAATTCGGGGGGGCAACCACAGGAACTGCTGCATCCGGGACGCGAACCCGTACCTCCCGCACCGCGGAAGACATCGCCAACCGCTTGACTAAAGGGTTGGACCCTTCAGACTGGATAACGTTGTCGTTTGCGGTGCAGGAGATACGGGTTCGCGTCCCGGCTGTGGCGGCTCCCGGGCTGCCCCCCGAATTCCCTGCAATATGAATGAATCATATCGGTTTCCTCCCACAGTCCAAAGACGTGTAGGTCAGGTGAATCGGCTGTGCTAAATTGTCCCTAGGTGTAAATGTGTCGGCCCTGTGATGGACTGGCGGCCTGTCCAGGGTGTCTCTCCGCCTGCTGCCCAGTGAATGCTGGGACAGGCTCCAGCTTCCTGCGACCCCAGTTGAGATAAGCGGCTTGGATAATGGAGCGGAATGAAATCACTGATATGAATCAAATTCATCATGAAATTTCACATTCACCAACTCTGCTGTGACTGCAGCCGAAGACTCACAAGGATATATGTTTCTGTTTATATATACACACACATGTATTTTTTTCTATTTGTTTAATCAACAGTCGAGACCATCCCCATCATCGTTGGAGTGCTTTTTGCTGTCATCTTCATCATCATCACAGTCCTTGGCGTCGCACTGTACAAGAAGGAGAAAGGTGAGGGAATCACATGAAATGGTTCACGTGTTTGACTTGTTTTCCATCAAGTTGATATTCTAGACATTTAGATGGCTCTCTTATCTAGCCTCTCACCCGCCGAGTCTTACATGTAGCGTAATACTGAGAGAGAGAGAGAGAGAGAGAGAGAGAGAGAGAGAGAGAGAGAGAGATTGTTCTGAAGGTATTGTCTGATCTACTCCAGTCAACGTCAGAGTAACTTAAAATACATCACCAACATTATAACCAACCTAATACTTGGGTCAAGGGTCATCTGGAGATGTGGTTCAGTGGGGAGAGGGTGAACGGGGATAATACATAATATATGGTGTTTTCCTCTGTGACACCCTTAATCGTTTGTTTTATGTCTTTATTTCAGCCAAATGCCCTCCACCTTGTAAGTAGATGTGTTTTACTTCATGATCAGGTCCTGAAACTTTCACACCACCTTACTGATGCAGAAATGTCATTATTACTGTTCCAACATTTTGCAGCTGAGGAGAAAATAAGCAATCCAAAGACTAGGGCCAATTCTGCAGTTGTGGTCAAGTCTTGGCTTTTCTTCACGTGTTGTATTGCAGCAGCTTGCTTCAGGAGCAGTTTGTTAATGGGCTGTTTCTGACCTCACAGCTCCTGACAGCGGCCCTGAACTCTCTCACAAACTGAACCCCGACGCGTCACACTGAACTAAGTAAGTCTGGCGTACATGGACCTGCCACATGTTACCTGCTGTGCTGTGTTGTGTTATAGCGACATCACCTGGCTTTGTGTGAAATGGTTGGTTGGTAAGGGCGGTCCTCAAAGTTAACAGGTTTTGACCACCACGTCCTCAACTGACTTTGAATGACCCGACTCTCTTTGGAGCTGCAGAGACGACCTTTGACCCACACTGGTTTTGCTAAAACATGGAAGGCTTAAAGTGTCGCTACCCAGGAAATATGAACATTTGTATTATAAACTGACATCTGCTCTCATCAAATGGATGATGAGAAAATTGAAACAGATGATGGTATTTTATGAATAATTGTGTCCTTGGTTGACAAAATTATCCCGTGTTTACTGGAAAGATCATCGACATGTTTGACTATTTAAATGATGAGTTTATAATAATGATTTTATACACTTTGTTTGTTGGTCTTCAAAGAATTAACATGTAGTGTTTTGGGGCGGAGCCTCTTAAAGTTACAGTCCTGAAGTTTTAAATGCAAAAGCTCTTTTTTGACATGTTGTGTAGCTGGAGTATTGAAGTTCAAGTAGGAATCTCCTAGGGTGCGTGGTGTTTTCCATCTTCATCATAGCAGCCAAATGAGGGAGAAGAGGGCAGGTGGTGTTGAGCGTGAAGAGGAAGGGACGTGGTTGTGTGTAACAAGCAGATACTATGACAGGACAAGCTGGTAGAGGAGCTTTACCAGCAGATAGAACAACATGGATGAGGAGAACTCAGGCTCAGCACGTGTTCTGCTTTGGTTCTGCTGACTCTCCTTCATTTTGAATGGAGCTCTGACGCTTGGTGTGGTCACATACCACCACCACTTAGTCATTTAGGTAAAAACAGCATCAGCACCCTAACTCAAGACTGACACGTGCACATATTTCCTGTCTTAATTGTGGTTGTGTCTTTTTGTAGGTCTGTGGACACGTTGGGGAATCAAGTAGGGAGGAGCCCTCTCAAAATCAGACTTTAGCCCATCACTTGGGGATGTGTCAGTTAAAGATCATTCATTAATCATAACGAGGGTAACGGGTGTGGGCAGTTACACATGACATGTTAAAGGACAAAAGTCAACAATCCATCACAGTTGTGGAACAAACTGATAACGTCACACACACATGAAGAACAGTGACTATCCGCCGGATCAGTGATTCTCTGACATGAGGAGAAAGTCCCTCATAAAGCTTTTATATGACCTTGTATGAATGACATGGTGCTGGATGGAGGCTCTGGACCAGGGGTAGGTAACCAGGGGCCATGGAGAGCCATGTGTATGCAGGTTTTCATTCCAGCCGGACTCCACACCAGGTGACTTCACTGATACATTCCTCCTCTTTGGTTGAAGGGTTGCTAATCAGTGACCTCACCTGGTGTGGAGTCCGGCTGGAAGGAAAACCTGCATACACATGGCTCTCCATGGCCCCTGGTTACCCACCCCTGCTCTGGACTCTTATTGTGAAACTTGCAGCTTTTCTTTTTTCGTGTTGGTTGAAAGGCTTCACGTCACGTCTCTCATCAGTAAAGCAGGGAACAAGTAAGACTGCAGATTAAGACCGCTGACTGAAGGAGGCAGTGAATGTGGACTCATTAACATGGTGTTGGAATAAAACTGTAGGGATAGTTTAAACCAGTAACCTGCAGTACGTTGTGTGTACAGATTACTTTTCCTAATCCCCCTTCCACAGACAACACGATTCACCTGCAGACGACCGATGAAAACAGCAACACGAATAAAGAAGTGATGGAATATGAATGCTCTCTACTCAGAGGAGGAGGGACGCACTAGCGGTTTCCAAATGAATCCATGAAGCTTCCCCGTTTGTCAACACAACAAAAGCCCTCCGAAAACACAAATAACACACACACACACACACACACACCTTTAGTCTCCACCATGACACGCTGCCCCTTTCATTCCATCCTTCAGGGCACCTCTGTGCTGGACTGTTGTCCCGCACCATTACAGCCGGTCTTCCCCCACATGGTCTTTCTAGAGCTCTGCTTGCAGAATGGACACGTCTTCCTGATGGAACATCTGTCTGCGGAGCATCGACAGGTTGACCTGCTGTACACGTGTTGTGTTTCCTCTCTGGAACAAACTGTGTGGCTAAGTTACAGACTGTTTTTACCGTCACGCTGCTGCTTCTAAGCGACTCGTAGTGTGCAGGGTGTGTATTTACGCACTGCTGCTGAGCTGGTAGAGAATTAGGTTTAATTTGCTGGATATTGTTTCATGTCCTATAAGAGCTTATCTTGAGTTATCATAACTTGGTTGAAGGGGTTCGGTTCTTTTTTCCCCCATTACCATATTTACAGAATATATGCTAAAGAAATGTTGAATGTTTTGCTGGAAAAAATGCTTTTAATCAACGGTAAATTGCTTTAAACTGCTGTTTTTCTGTTAAATAAAGTCCTCAATATGTCAGAGTGTCTTTCTGTTCAATAAATCCACATGTGTTCATCAGCGTATCTGAGTTCATAGTTTAAAGTAACACTGCCTGAGTTCAAACTACCGACACACAGAACTGCTCTCTGGACCTGGACTGTATGGCCTGTGAGCCAGAATTCATATGAACATGTAGGCATGTTTAACGATGACGCTTTACTTACACCACCCCTCTGGCATGACAAACCCCTACACACATCAGGAAGACTTCTTTTTCTTTTTCTTTTTCTTTTTTTTTTTTTGGTGGGAATTTTTACCCTTTTTCTCCTCAGTTGCATCCGGCCAATTCCCCCACTCTTCCGAGCCGTCCCGGTCGCTGCTCCACCGCCTCTGCTGATCTGGGGAGGGCTGCAGACTACCACATGCTTCCTTCCTCCGACACATGTGGAGTCACCAGCTGCTTCTTTTCACCTGACAGTGAGGAGTTTCACTAGGGGGACGTAGCACATGGGAGGATCACGCTATTCCCCCCCAGTTCCCCCTTCCCCCGAACAGGCGCCCCAACCGACCAGAGGAGGCGCTAGTGCAGCAAGCAGGACACATACCCACACCCGGCTTCCCACCCGCAGACATGGCCAATTGACCTTTCGCAAAGTACCGCCCCAGAACGGTGCTTGTCCAATCCTACCTTAGCAACGGTCCGTCAAGCTTTCAAACACACAACAAAATGCTGAAACGGTGTGCCTATGGGATCTGCAAATCGGATACTAGATATGTGAAAAGTTTGGAGGGGGTGTAATGTTCTTTCCCTTCCCGAAACCCAGAACGCAAGGAGCCCAATGTCGGCAATAGATTTGGCAGTATAGCAGACCCCATGGCCAGCTTAATCCACCCAAAACCAACAAAAATACCTGTCTGCTCCAAGCTAAGCTAGCTACTAGCTATTATTGATAGCTAATACAGCTAACGTGTTATTACTGTTGCTTTTACCCACACAATGCGCTGAGTTCTTCCTTCATGTGTTGGTGTTTTGCGGCTACTTCCTGGATAGTTCTGAAATGCTTGACGGGCATAGCAACAGTAACCAAGGGGGGCGGGACTTTGCGAAAGGTCAATTGTGTCTGTATGGACACCCGACCAAGCCAGAGGTAACACGGGGATTCAAACCAGCGATCCCTGTGTTGGTAGGCAACGGAATAGACTGCTACACTACCCGGATGCCATGAAGACATTTTTAACTTTTAACATTCACTGTGATAGTCCACTAAGCCCTGTGAGGAGAAATTGAGTTTTTAGGTTGCCTCGGGTCAAAGGTCACGACCCATCGAGTGTTAGGATTCCAGAGTCCTCATGGAGGGTAAGGACGCTTGTTGCCTCTGTCTTCTCAGTTGGACCCAGGACGGTAAAAGCAGGCGTAACCATAGTCACCACACTAAACAGACCAGAGGTGATCTTCAGTTAAAAGCGTAGCAACATGGCTGTTGATTAGTAAAGTGACTGTTCCACCGCTGATTTGTGGAAACCAGCAGCTGAAACTCTGCCAGCCTGGATGTCAGCCATGTTCTCCAACACCTTGTTTTGCACTTTCTGGGGTTGGAAAGCCTCCTGTTGGTGCCGAACTAGTGTTTTAGATTATGACCTGTTGTATAGTGAGCCAGGAAGACTGCTGTCATCTCTTTCTATCACTGTCCTCATCACGCCAGGCTGATGGTTTGAATCCTCCTGTTGCTCCGGCTTGATCGGGCGGCCCCTACAGACTCCATTGGCCGTGTCTGTGGGTGGGAGTCCGGATGTGGGTATGTATCCTGGTCGCTGCACTAGCGCCTCCTCTGGTCAGCCTGTTCTGGGGGGGTGGGGGGTGGCATGATCCTTCCACGCGATACGTCCCCCTGGTGAAACTCCTCACTGTCAGGTGAAAAGAAGTGGCCGATGACTCCACATGTCTCAGAGGAGGCATGTGGTCTGTCCTGTAGAACAGCACAGCGCAAGCAGCGGAGGACCTGCGGACACGGGGATTCATGGTGGGTGCAGTGACAGTAACTCTAGGCACCAAGGATAAAGACATATTAGAGGAAACGCTGGCCCGACTTCTGCCATGGGTGATGACCGAGACCCAGCGCGGCGGAGATGTGAACCGGTTCCAGCAGCAGGTCCGGGAGAGGCTGAAGGAGTACCGCTGGATGGAGTCGGGGCACAAGTGAGCGACTGATTCTTAATTCCCCATTAACAAATTTCAATGAGGGTGAGACCCCCAACTCCTTCCCGTTTTTTTGTTTTTTTGTTTTTTGTTTTATTTACGTTTTAATCTGGATCCAAGGAAGCACCTTCTACCGTGTTGGGAATCCACTAATAACACTAAAACCATGCCCAGCCCTGTTCCTTTTTTAAATCCATTCAAGTATAATGAAAGGCAGATAGATGCCCTTGGTATAACAGACAGAGCCACACAAGACTTTTCTTCTTTTCTTTTTGCTACCGAGGGGCGCCACCTTGTGGCCAGCTCCCCTCACTACTAAAGGTCTGGGATGTCACAAGTAAAATGAACGTCTTGCCAACATTATAACATCATCTCATTAAACGTAAATAGGATAAATAATCCGATCAAAAAAGGAGAGGATAAATATAGCTTTTTGGCAGGAAACCCATCTCTCTGGTACTGAACACGAAACACTTAAAAAGAAAAGAGAACACTTACTTTTCATCATATAAAAATGGTAAAAAAAGAAAAGAAAAGGGGAGTTGCCATACTGATTTCAAATTCAGTTCAGTTTGAATTCATATCTGAGATAAGCAATGAAGAGGGCAGATTTGTTCTGATAAAGCAGTAAATAGATCAAAAACAGGTGACACTATTTAATGTGTGTGCCCCTCCTGGGAGTGTTAGGTCCTTTTATAAAAAAAGTGTTTGACTTGACTGCATCAGAAACATATGGGACCCTTATTTGTGCAGGAGAAGAAGCATCCTGGGACCGATTTTCAAGAATAAGGGTGATGTGCAGAACTGTAGCAACTACAGAGGTATAAAGTTGATCAGCCACAGCATGAAGATATGGGAAAGAGTAATAGATGCTAGGTTAAGAGGAGAGGTGACGATTAGCGAGCAGCAGTATGGTTTCATGCCAGGAAAGGGCACCAGATGCGATGTTTGCCTTCAGAATGTTGATTGAGAAGTATAGAGAAGACCAGAAAGAGTTGCATTGTGTCTTTGTACAAACCCCAATGCCAATGAAGTTGGGACGTTGTGTAAAACGTGAATAAAAACAGAATACAATGATTTGCAAATCCTTTTCAACCTATATTCAATTGAATACACTACAAAGACAAGATATTTAATGTTCAAACTGATAAACTTTATTGTTTTTTGCAAATGTTCACTCATTTTGAATTTGATGCCTGCAACACGTTCCAAAGAAGCTGGGACAGGGGCAACAAAAGACTGGGAAAGTTGAGGAATGCTCGAAAAACACCTGTCTGGAACATTCCACAGGTGAACAGGTTAACTGGACAGGTGAGTGTCATGATTGGGTATAAAATGAGCATCCCCGAAAGGCTCAGTCGTTCACAAGCAAGGTTGGGGCGAGGGTCACCACTTTGTGAACAACTGCGTGAGCAAATAGTCCAACAGTTTAAGAACAGCGTTTCTCAACGTACAGTTGCGATGAATTTAGGGATTTCATCATCTCCAGTCCATAATATCATCAAAAGATTCAGAGAATCCGGAGAAATCTCTGCACGTAAGCAGCAAGGCCAAAAACCAACATTGAATGCCCGTGACGTTCGACCCCTCAGGCGGCACTGCATTAAAAACCGACATCATTGTGTAAAGGATATGACCACGTGGGCTCAGGAGCACTTGGGAAAACCATCGTCAGTTAACACAGTTGGTCACTACATCTACAAGTGCAAGTTAAAACTCTACCATGCAAAGCCAAAGCCATATATCAACAACACCCAGAAACGCCGCCTGCTTCTCTGGCCCAAGCTCATCTGAGATGGACTGACGCAAAGTGGAAAAGTGTGCTGTGGTCTGACGAGTCCACGTTTCACATTGTTTTTGGAAATCATGGACGTCGTGTCCTCCGGGCTAAAGAGGAAAAGGACCGTCCAGATTGTTCTCAGCGCAAAGTCCAAAAGCCAGCATCTGTGATGGTATGGGGGGGTGTTAGTGCCCATGGCATCATGGGTAACTTGCACATCTGTGAAGGCACCATTAGTGCTGAAAGGTACATACAGGTTTTGGAGCAACATATGCTGCCATCCAAGCGACGTCTTTTTCAGGGACGTCCCTGCTTATTTCAGCAAGACAATGCCAAGCCACATTCTGCACGTGTTACAACAGCATGGCTTCGTACTAAAAGAGTGCGGGTACTGGACTGGCCTGCCTGCAGTCCAGACCTGTCTCCCATTGAAAAAGTGTGGCGCATTATGAAGCGCACAAGACGACAACGGAGACCCCGGACTGCTGAGCAACTGAAGTCGTACATCAAGCAAGAATGGGAAATAATTCCACCTACAAAGCTTCAACAACTAGTGCCCTCAGTTCCCAAACGCTTATTGAGTGTTGTTAAAAGGAAAGGTGATGTAACACAGTGGTGAACATGCCCCTGTCCCAGCTTTCTTGGAACGTGTTGCAGGCATCAAATTCAAAATGAGTGAATATTTGCAAAAAACAATAAAGTTTGTCAGTTTGAACATTAAATATCTTGTCTTTGCAGTGTATTCAATTGAATACAGGTCGAAAAGGATTTGCAAATCATTGTATTCTGTTTTTATTCACGTTTTACACAACGTCCCGACTTCATTGGAATTAGGGTTTGTAGATTTAGAGAAAGTATATGACAGGGTGCCGAGAGAAGAGGTGTGGTATTGTATGAGGAAGTCGGGCGTTGCAGAGAAGTATGTAGTAGTGGTGCAGGATATGTATGAGAGAAGTGTGACAATGGTGAGGTGTGCGTTTGGAATTACAGATGGGTTCAAGGTGGAGGTGGGATTACATCAAGGATCGGCTCTGAGCCCTTTCTTGTTTGCAATGGTGATGGACAAGATCAGGCAGGAGTCTCCATGGACGATGATGTTCGCGGATGACATTGTGATCTGTAGGTCACAGGTTGAGGAGAGCCTGGAGAGGTGGAGGTATGCACTGGAGAGGTTTATGGATGTGGTGAGGGAAGACATGCAGGTGGCTGGTGTGACAGAGGAAGACGCAGAAGACAGGAAAAAATGGAAACGGATGGTCCACTTTGGCGATCCCTAACGGGAGCAGCCAAAAGTAGTCATAGTAGATTTGTGCAGGAGACTTTAATATGCTTCTTAATCCTTTACGAGATACAACCAATAGGAAAAGGAGAAGGACTTATACTGAAAAATATATCAACAAGATGCTTAAAGACCTGGGACTGGTCCATGTCTGGCGGTCCATGCATAGATCAGACCCAGGATACACTTTTTACTCTGTGCGACACAATCTATTCAAGAATAGATAATTTCTTCATGTATAACAGGGATTTACATAGACTGAAGGACTGCAGGATAGGCCAGAGGGCGCTCTCAGACCACTCGGGATATATCTAACATTACATTTGAGGCTAAATACAGGCATGTTGAACGACCACACCTTCAGAAGTTCAATGGAGACAGACATAGGCGTATATCTACAGGACAATGATAACGGTGAGGTAAACCCTAGTGTATTATGGGATACTGCCAAAGCTTTCCTCAGGGGAAAGATCATAGCCAGGACCGCCATACTGAAAAAAGATAAAAGCACAAGAACTGTCAAGACTACAGGAAAACCTGAGAGACTTAGAACAAGTGCATATTGTTAATAAAGAACCCTCCATTATACACCAGATTATAAAGGTCAAGCAGGAAATAGATTAAATATTGTAGCGAATTAAGGGGGCAGTACGGGAATCGCCGCACCCGGGTCTCCCGTACCACGGGCGACAATGTTAACCAGTCGACTAAAGGGTCCATCCCCTTAGCCAAGGGCTACCGAGCCTATTCATCCGTGATCGTTACATTGCCCCCTTCCTTCGGGATTTGCGTCCCCGCGAATCGCCACATCCAGGACGCGAACCTGGGGCTCCCACACCGCAAGCGACTACGTTAACCAGTCGACTAAAGGGTCCAACCCGTTAGCCAAGGGCTAACATGTCTACTTATTCGTGTACGTTACACTACCCCGCTCCTTCGGGAAACGCTTCCGATGGCCTCACAGTCCTTCACGATCTCACCATCCCACTTCTGACACCAATGTAGCGAATTAAGGGGGTAGTACGGGAACCGCCGCACCGGGGACGCGAACTCGGGTCTTCTATACAACGGGCGACAACGTTAACCAGTCGACTGAAGGGTCGTATCCGTTAGCCAAGGGCTACCTAGCCTATTCATCCGTGATCAGTGGTGGATCTAGAGATTTTTTTCCTGGGGTGGCAAAGGGGTGGCAAGACTGTGTCCCAGAGGTGGCAGCTGCCACCCCTTGCCACCCTGTAGATCCGCGCCTGTGAGGGGGAGGGGGATTCTAAATCGGCGACTTCTGTTTGGGATGAGTTTGGTGCGGGTCTCATTGACCTTCACCATGCATGTACATAAAATATACTTTAAAAACATATTATCTGATTTATAAATGGGGTGGCAACAGGGGTGGCAAGACTGTGTCCCAGAGGTGGCAGCTGCCACCCCTTGCCACCCTGTAGATCCGCCCCTGTCCGTGATCATTCCAATATTAAGTGAGGAAGTTGAGAAAAACATAAGGTATGAAACAGAGATATTATGAGGCAGGTCCCAAAGCAGCAAAATTGCTAGCTTGGAGACTCAGAAAACAACAAGCAGAAAACACCATTTGTAAGATTAGAGACCCTGTCACAAATACGACCACTAACAGTGTGGAAGGAACACAAAAATCATCTGAAACATACTACAGATCTTTATATTCCCAGTCAGATCAGGCTGATAGACACACAGTTGTTGAATTCCCGAATTCTCTGGACCGCCCCATGCTGGGCAAATAAATTAATGATGATCTCGTCTCAACAATAACAATGGAGGAAAGTGATAAAGGTATTTCAAGCCTGAACACTAACAAGTCACCTGGTGCTGATGGGTTTCCCCCAGAATGGTACAAATCCATGAGAGAACACCTGCTCTCTTTACTGGAGACCTGTTTTAATTACATTTTAAAAGACACCCCCCCCCCCCACACACACACACTCCATGGAGGGAGGCTTTTATATCAGTTATCCCCAAAGAAGGAAAGGACAGGTTGGATTGTAAAGGATACAGACCTGTCAGTGTCCTAAACACCGATTATAAACTGTACGCCACCATCTTAACAAAGAGGATGGAGATTGCAATGCCTTTCTTAATAGATGAAGATCAAATGGGATTCATAAAAGACACACAAACTCATGACAACATAAGGAGAGCCCTACACCGTAATGAGCAGGTTAATAAGGGAATAATGAATTCTTATTCTCAGTTTAGATGCGGGAAAAGCTTTTGATTCGATTGGGTGGGAATTTCTCTATTTAGTATTGACCAAATTTGGCTTCAGTGAAAATGTTATAGGTTGTATTCGGGCACTCTGTTCTTCTCCTACTGCTAGAATAAAGGTTAATGGTAGCCTCTCTAACTCTATAACCCTGCAATGCAGCTGTAGCAGGGTTGGCCAATTGAATGAGGTATTATAATGCTGTCGCCATAACTCAGCTATATTGTCTATACCGGAGCTACCATCAACAGTGCATGGTAGAGATGTTTTATAGTTGTTGAGAGCTCTCACTTCTTCCCAAAAATTAGCAGGATCATTTCTTAGCAGCTTCTTAGCCATGGAATCTGCCCTTATGGCTTGCCCATTTTGACAGATGAAGCGAATGGCGTACTTGTATCTTGCATTAGTGAGCTTCTTGTGTTCAAGCTCATGCCCTTGTCTGTGTCTGCCTGCCATAACCCATGATTTAAAGGCTTCACCTGCTTCTTCATGATATCCAGCTACATACTTGTTCCGACCAGGCCTGACGTTATGTGTCTTATTTTTATACTTATATTAGGGCTTACTACCATCATACAGAGCACTAACAATATCATCATGCATGCAGCAGAGATCTCTTCTATGCCCCATATCCTTACAATGAATGTCTCTGCACATAACTGCATCTCTAAGCAGATGTATATTACCTAAGGTTTCATCTGTACGGGCATGATAGGCTAAGATGTCCTTCTTTGTAAGAGTTGACCAGTCCAACCTTTCTGCATATCTCCATTACTAGACAGCACAGGCAGATGTTCCAACATGTATAGCCATAGCAAGAGGTATGTGATCAGTCGTTGCTGCTCCATACATAATACCCATACTCCCCAACGAGGCATGTGCATCAGCAGTGCAAATACAGTGGTCCAGCCATGACGTAGTGTGCCAGGCCTCACTAATGTGTGTAAAAGTATTTGTAGACAACAAGACTTTGCTTGACAATACAAGATTATCATCTTGACAGAACTAAACCATGTGATTAGCAAATAAAGAATTCCTGTCTGAGATATCAGCATTCAGATCCCCAATGACATACACACTGGAAGAAGAAGTATTAGCGTGAATAAAGGAATTGATGAATGCAAGCCTATTTAAATATTCATCCTCATTCTGCTGGCATTCATAGGGTGTCTACACATTCAGGATAAAGAATTCCCTGTCATTGTGAGTAAACTGTATTGCAATGCACCAGTCAACACCAAGCCTAACCACATTTATCAGTGAGTCGAGCTTCTTATTCCATAGAAAAGCCACACCCCCTGGTATCCCACCTCTGACTATTCCCACGCCAAGGTCAGTTGTAGACTCCCCAGCCCCATGAAAATTCTCATTGAAAGAGTTTAGTTTTTCCAGCTCTTGCTTTGCTAAAAATGTCTCTTGCATACATAGCATGTCACAGTTCTCCAAAAGGTTTTCAACAACAATGCGGCGAGCTTTATCCCCTGCACTCTGGCCCAAACGCAGGCCACAACAGTTGTATGACAAAACCCGAATGTTCATTTAGCAAGACTAGTGAGTGATCATATCACCAGCAGGCATACTTATCCCCCCGCAACAAAAGCAGTGTTTGACCCGATAACTCCACCCCTGCGTGGCACACAATAGCACCAGACAAGTGCCCCTTCAGGCCGGAGCTCCAGAATGTACATTTCTCCAACCTCATTGCATTCGGCAGATATTTTAAATGAGCTGAATCTACTGTGTACAGAGTCAATTTTTTGACAGATAACATCACAGCCAAGTTTATCTTTAAGATACCACATAGAGTGTCAGCGTCTAGGTCTGGTGTGAACTTGGTGGCAAAAACACTCACCAGCTTCGTCTTTACCACCTTGACATTACTCCCAGCTCCGGTACCAATAACATTACCGGATTTCTTTTTCTGCCCGGTGTTAACAGTAGGTGAGCTTGAGTGAATAGCAACTTTCATGGGGCGGTCGCGGGCCCGCGGAATTAAAGTCTCCTCCTATTAGCAAGTAAGCACCTGGATGTTTAGTTAGCCACAGTTTAAGCTTGCATTCTAGGTCCATTAGTAGGACATCATTACTACACTTTGTATTGTACCCACAGATGTTTGTTGTGATCAGGGTAGTATTAAAGCAGTTAAAGACCTGGCAGTTGATCAACGTAGATAAAACCCAATTACTTTCATATAACTATAGCCCATGAAGAGAAATTGAAAGTAGACACCCTTTGACATGGCAAACGGAGTCTTTCAAATATTTGGGCATCAACATGCTAAAAGATCTGGCAAAACTATCAGAACACAATTATTCGACTATAACTAAAAAAATTAAGGAAGACATAACAACATGGAACCTAATTCCTTTCCTTAGTCTCAATTCAAGGATTGTATCCATTAAAATGAATATATTGCCCAGACTATTATATCTCTTTCAGACCCTACCAATAGAGATTAACCAAAACCAATTCAATGAATGGGACAAAATGTTGTCAAGGTACATATGGCAAGGTAAAAGACTCAGGGTTCATCTCAAAACGTTGCAGTTGGCCAAAGAAAAGGGGAGATGGGGCCTACCTTCTATCAGAGATTATTATTTTGCAGCACAGATGATATGCTGGTGCAACCCATCATGTGATGCTCAATGGAAAAACATTGAAGAGAGGACACCTTCCATCCCCATACAGGCAATCTTAGCTGATAACAATCTACAAATATGGAAAACTGTTATAAAAGAATTTAAACTACAGGGAGATATTGTAATTCTTAAATGGTGTGCATATGACTCAGATTTTACACCAAATAAGCTAGATACTAGATTTAAGGACTGGACAGCTAAAGGAATAACAGTTCTATGCTATATAATGAAAGAAGGGACACTGCTAAGTTTTGAAATGCTTAAAAAGAAACACTTATTTGAAAAGCAAGACTTTTATCAGTATCTGCAGATGTGACATTATGTTAATATGAAGATGAAAAATGCAACTGAGGCAAGTACTTGTCTGATAGAAGAGTTTAGAAAAGCACATAATTCAGATACTGATAGCAGAATCATTTCATGCATATATAAGGGTCTGTTAAATCAGAAAATACATTCGACTTTATACATTAAAACAAAATGGGAGAAGGAAGGAGGGACAATAATATCTGAGGAAGAATGGACAACAATATGGCAGTATCAATGGAAGTGTACTAGTTCACAGAAATGGAGGGAATTTGTTTGGGAAAACCTGATAAAGTATTTTATGACACCCTCTCGGAAATCACATTATGATAGTAACCTTGCTGTTTTCTGGAGAAACAGTGGAAAACAAAATGCAAACAAACCACTACCATATTTTCTGGGATTGCCCTGTTATCTAAGACTATTGGAGAGTGATACACAATGACATTTTTAAATGTGAAATACTCCTAGATAGTAAGACCATATATTTTGGGTATATACCCCAAGAATGGTTGAAAGGCGATAAATATTTAATGAATATATTGCTGGTGGCTAGTAAAAAGACTCGTACCAGGAAATGGTTATCACAGGAGAGTCCAACTTTAAACACATGGATGGAAATTACAATGGACATTTATAAAATGGAGAGGATAACAGCACCTGTCAATCATGAATTGGAACAATTAACCTTATACTGGAAAAAATGGTTTGACTACATAGCACCCCATAGGCCTGACTTTATTTTCACAAATCAAATGATTATGTTGTAAAGAAAAAAAACATTCTCCACCTGTACATATTTTCCCTGTTTTGTTCTTTCTTTATATAAGTGATATAAAGAATAAATGATAAAAAAATATATATAAATATTTTAAAAAAGCCCCAGCATATAGAGCAAAGACGTTCCCAAAAATACTTTCCTAAATGAACCTGGTAAAGAATATTCACATCTATTTAATCTGTCAGACCAGCCTGATTAAAGTATGTCATGGAATCTCTGGATGCATTGTTGTCCCAAAGCAAAACACCAAAATATGAAGATCCTTCTGGATTCTTTTAGCTGTTTGTACCAAGATTATTCATTTAAGGATATCTCTTTGGTTTCCAGGTTTGAGTTGTAGAATGGGTCACTTGCTGACTCCGTTAAGCACAGATAATGTGCTGACGGACTGTACAATTATCAATGTCACAAATGCCTCAGAGCTGACGCTGTACTTTTGTTAATTCATGTTTTAGTTCTTGTTTACGTTTGTTTTTTTTGGGGGGGGGGTTCTCTTTGTCTTCTCTCTTTTTGCTGAATATCCTTCTCCCAATATACCCCGCATCTCTCCTCCACACATGTCCAAGCCGTCTCAATCTTGCCACTCTTGCTTTGTCTCCAAACCGTCCAACCTGAGCTGTCCCTCTAATATAATTGTTCTTAATCCTGTCCTTCTTCGTCACTACCAATGAAAATCTTAGTATCTTCAGCCCTACCACTTCCAGCTCCACCTCCTGTCTTTTCATCAGTGCCACCGTCTCCAAACCTTACAACATAGCTGGTCTCACAAGGTCTCACAACTAGCTTGTAACACAACTAGCTTGTAAACCTTCCCTTTAACTCTTGTTGGTGCCATTCTGTCACAAATCACTCCTGACACCCCTCACCCACAGGACAGGCATTGTCAAAGAGCTCCTTCAAGGTGGCATCCGCCTGCTGTGCACTAGCCATGTCCTCTAGGGAAACAGAAAAAGGCAAGTCAGACAGATCTGGCAAGGATAACAATGGCATTGTGTGGTCCTCTTTTTTTTACCACTTAGCTCAAGCTGTGGATCAGGTATAGTGCGGCTCATAGCGTGCGTCACAGCGCAGGCTGTGAAAACCTCTGGCAAACTTCGTGCACTTTCATTTACCTCCCTCACGAGTGTCAGTGAAGGACTAACTACTGGAGGTGGTGGCAAATTAACCCCAACACATCCCCCAGCTAGATAGACCATTACCTAGAATGAGGTGAACCCCCTCAACTGGTAGCACTGGGCAGACACCAACCACCACTTCCACCAGGTCAGACATGAGCATCATCTGATGAAGTGGGATAGACAATGTGATTAAACCCATGCCCCGTACCTTGGTACACTATCACTGGTATCAGACTTAGCAGAAAAAGGAAGTAGTGCTTCTAAAATGAAAGAATCTACAGCTCCAGTGTCTTGCGGGGTTTTCACTGGGACTTTCATATCACTTCCCACGACTGAGACATGACCCTCTGTAATAAATAGTGAGAAATCGGAATAATCAGGTCCGGCAGAGTGGCACGAGGATGCTGGTGGCTGCACCTACTCTGGAAACTGCGCAAAACAGCCTTTCCCTGCCCCCTACCTCCTGATAACTTACTCCTACCTCTAAGAACAGGAGACTCTGCCTTCCAATGTCCCCTCCCCCGACAGTATTTACAAACTCCGTTGGGGTCAAACTTCCCACCTGACCCATGATCACTTTAGCATGCACTGAACTCCCGCCTTGACCCATCCTACCTAAAGAATGTAAACCACCTACCATACACTGCCTGCGAGTGCGTACATCTCCAAAAGTGTTTTTGTGCATTAAAACATACTCGTCGGCTAGGACAGCAGCCTCTGCAGCAGTCTTAACTTTATGCTCATTAAGGTGGGTGGCTATGTAGCCAGGGATTGAGTCTTTGAACTGTTCTAGCACAATAAGATCAGCCAAGCCCTCAAACGTTTCCACTTCCAAAACGGCATACTACCGGGGAAAATGAGTGGCTAGATCCCTAGCGAACTCACCATGCGTCTGCTTATCTCCCCTTCTCCATGACCTAAACCCCTGCCGGTAAGCCTCGGGCACCAGTTTGATATGCCCTTAACGCAGCAGACTTCACTTTATCATAGCTATGACTATCGACTGAACTGAGAGCAGCATATGCCTCTTGCGCCTTATGCGATGTTATTGTTATTGCAAATAACAAATAACATTGTTATTGTTATTGCAGTGCCTCATGACACACTGCAATAACAAAGTGCGCTCCACATCAGGCCACTGCCTGGCATCAGCAATGTGCTCAAACAGAGAAAAAAGGTCTCTGGATCCCGCTCACTGAACGGTGGGACAAGACGCAAATTACTGGCATCAAACCGGTCTGGAGAAACACCAGGAGATAAATGAAAGTCCATACTTGAATCACCTGTCATTCTGCCTGTCTTAATTAAATCCAGCTTAGTGTGTTGCAGCTAACCCAGCCACTGAGGATGCACAAGCCAGTGCATCCTTAGTGTCGGTCCCAAGCCCGGACAAATGGGGAGGGTTGCGTCAGGAAGGGCATCCGGCATAAAATCTTTGCCAAATCAAATATGCGGATCATAAATAAGACTTACATACTGGATCGGTCGAGGCCCGGGTTACCAACGACCGCCACCGGTACTGTTAACCAGCAGGGTGTCGGTGGAAACTATGCTACTGTTGGGCAAAGGAGAAGGAGAGGGGGAAAGCATGTCCAGAGGCAGCTAGAGAGGAGGAAGAGTAGGCATGTGGAGGTGAGAGTTGGAACTTTGAATGTCGGCACTATGACTGGTAAAGGGAGAGAGCTGGCTGACATGATGGAAAGAAGAAAGGTAGGCATACTGTGTGTGCAAGAGACAAGATGGAAGGGGAGTAAGGCCAGGAGTATCGGAGGTGGGTTCAAACTCTTCTACCATGGTGTGAATGGGAGGAGTAATGGGGTAGGGGTAATTCTGAAGGAAGAGTATGTCAAGAGCGTGCTGGAGGTGAAGAGAGTGTCAGACAGAGTGATGAGTATGAAGCTGGAAATTGAAGGTTTATTGCTGAATGTTATCAGCGCATATGCCCCGCAAGTTGGGTGTGAGATGGATGAAAAAGAAGAATTCTGGAGTGAGTTGGACGACATGGTGGAGAGGGTTCCCAAGGAGGAGAGAGTGGTGATTGGAGCCGACTTCAATGGACATGTTGGTGAAGGGAACAGAGGTGATGAGGAGGTGATGGGAAGGTATGGAGTCAAGAAGAGAAATGTGGAAGGACAGATGGTGGTCGATTTTGCGAAAAGGATGGAAATGGCTGTGGTAAATACATATTTCAAGAAGAGGGAGGAACACAGGGTGACTTACAAGAGTGGAGGAAAGTGCACACAGGTGGACTATATCTGATGTATACTGCTCAAAAAAATAAAGGGAAGACATAAGCAATGCAATGTAGCTCCAAGTCAATCACACTTTTGAGATATCAACCTGTCCAGTTAGGAAGCAACACTGATTTGTGAATCAATTTCACCTGTTGGTAAATTGTCTAATTTCCACCTGGTGGAAATTAGACAATTTGCAAGACAACCCCTATAAAAGGAATGGATTTGCAGGTGGTGGCCACAGACCATTTGCCTGTCCTCATCTTTTCTGGCCGATCTTTGGTTAGTTTTTCATTTTGCTAGTGCCCTCACCACTAGAGGTGGCATGAGGCGGTATCTGCAACCTACAGAAGTTGCTCAGGTAGTGCAGCTCATCCAGGATGGCACATCAATGCGTGCTGTGGCAAGAAGATTTGATGTGTCTCCCAGCACAGTGTCCAGAGCATGGAGGAGGTACCAGGAGACAGGCCAGTACACCAGGAGACATGGAGGGGGCCGCAGGAGGACAACA
Source organism: Lampris incognitus (assembly GCF_029633865.1). Lineage (NCBI taxonomy): Eukaryota > Metazoa > Chordata > Actinopteri > Lampriformes > Lampridae > Lampris > Lampris incognitus. Next base: position 50,799,449 of record NC_079221.1, on the reverse strand, counting down.
ACCCCGCAGCAGGACCGCTATCTGGTCCTTTGTGCAAGGAGGAACAGGAGGAGCACTGCCGGAGCCCTACAAAACGACCTTCAACAGGCCACTAATGTGCAGGTTTCTGCTCAAACAGTGAGAAACAGAATGCATGAGGATGGTATGAGGGCCCGACGTCCACAATTGGGGCATGTGCTCACAGCCCAACACCGTGCAGCCCGATTGACCTTTGCCAGAGAACATCTTGGTTGGCAGATTCGCCATTGGCGCCCTGTGCTCTTCACAGATGAGAGCAGGTTCACACTGAACACATGTGACAGACGTGAGAGAGTCTGGAGACGCTGTGGAGAACATTCTGCTGCCTGCAACATCCTCCAGCATGACCGGTTTGGCGGTGGGTCAGTGATGGTCTGGGGAGGCATATCCTTGGAGGGCCGCACAGACCTCTACGTGCTAGCCAGAGGTACCATGACTGCCATTAGGTACCGGGATGAGATCCTCAGACCCATTGTCAGACCATATGCTGGTGCAGTGGGCCCTGGGTTCCTGTTCATGCATGACAATGCTCGTCCTCATGTGGCCAGAGTGTGTCAGCAGTTCCTGTATGTCGAGGGCATTGATGCTATGGACTGGCCTGCACGTTCCCCAGACCTAAATCCAATCGAGCACCTCTGGGACATCATGTCCGTACCATCCGCCAACGCGATGTCGCACCACAGACTGTCCAGGAGTTGACCGATGCCCTGATCCAGGTCTGGGAGGAGATCCCTCAGGAGACCATCCGTCGTCTCATCAGGAGCATGCCCAGACGTTGTAGGGAGTGCATACAGGCACGTGGAGGCCACACACACTACTGGGCCTCATTTTGAATCGTCTTGAAGAATTTCCACAGAAGTTGGATCAGCCTATGTTCTCATTTTCCACTTTGATTTTGAGTATGATTCTGAATCCAGACCTTAATGGGCTAATGATTTTGATTTCCATTGATCATTCTTAGGTTATTTTGCTCTAAACACATTCCTCTGTCTAATAAATAAAGATTTTCAGCTGAAATATTTCATTCATCGAGGTCTATATTATGTTTTTAGGTGTTCCCTTTATTTTTTTGAGCAGTGTAGAAGGCGCCATCTAAAAGGGATTGGAGACTGCAAGGTGGTGACAGGGGAGAACGTAGCTAGGCAGCATCGGATGGTGGTCTGTAGGATGACTTTGGAGACCAAGAAGAGGAAGCGAGTGAAGACACAGCCGAAGATCAAATGGTGGAAGTTGAAGAAGGAAGACTGTTGTGTGGAGTTCAGGCAGGAGTTAAGACAGGCACTGGGTGGTAGTGAAGAGTTGCCAGATGGCTGGGCAACCACTGCAGAAATAGTGAGGGAGACAGCTAGGAAGGTACTTGGTGTGTCATCAGGACAGAGGAAGGAAGACAAGGAGACTTGGTGGTGGAATGAGGAAGTACAGCAAATTATACAGAGGAAAAGGTTGGCAAAGAAGAAGTGGGATAGTAAGAGCGATGAAGAAAGTAGACAGGAGTACAAGGAGATGCAGCGTAAAGCAAAGAGAGAGGTGGCAAAGGCAAAGGAAAAGGCGTATGGTGAGTTGTATGACAGATTAGACACTAAGGAAGGAGAAAAGGACTTGTACCAATTGGCTAGACAGCGGGACCAAGCTGCAAAGGATGTGCAGCAAGTTAAGGCGATCAAGGATAGAGATGGAAATGTGCTGACAAGCGAGGAGAGTGTGCTGAGAAGGTGAAACGAGTATTTTGAGGGGCTGATGAATGAAGAAAATGACAGAGAGAGAAGGTTGGATGATGTAGGGATAGTGAATCAGGAAGTTCAGCGGATTAGCAAGGAGGAAGTGAGGGCAGCTATGAAGAGGATGAAGAGTGGAAAGGCAGTTGGTCCTGATGACATACCTGTGGAGGCATGGAGATGTTTAGGAGAGATGGCAGTGGAGTTTTTAACTAGATTGTTTAACACAATCCTGGAAAGTGAGAGGATGCCTGAGGAGTGGAGAAGAAGCATCCTGGTACCGATTTTCAAGAACAAGGGCGATGTGCAGAACTGTAACAACTACAGAGGTATAAAGTTGATCAGCCACAGCATGAAGATTTGGGAAAGAGTAATAGAAGCTAGGTTAAGAGGAGAGGTGATGATCAGCGAGCAGCAGTGTGGGTTCATGCCACGAAAGAGCACCACAGATGCGATGTTTGCTTTGAGAATGTTGATTGAGAAGTATAGAGAAGGCCAGAAAGAGTTGCATTGTGTCTTTGTAGATTTAGAGAAAGCTTATGACAGAGTGCCGAGAGAGGAGGTGTGGTATTGTATGAGGAAGTCAGGAGTTCCAGAGAAGTATGTAGTAGTGGTGCAGGATACGTACGAGGGAAGTGTGACAATGGTGAGGTGTGCGGTTGGAATGACAGATGGGTTCAAGGTGGAGGTGGGATTACATCAAGGATCGGCTCTGAGCCCTTTCTTGTTTGCAATGGTGATGGACAGGTTGACGGACAAGATCAGGCAGGAGTCTCCATGGACGATGATGTTCGCGGATGACATTGTGATCTGTAGCGAGAGTAGAGTGCAGGTTAAGGAGAGCCTGGAGATGTGGAGGTATGCACTGGAGAGAAGAGGAATGAAAGTCAGTAGGAGCAAGACGGAATACCTATGCGTGAATGAGAGAGAGGACAGTGGAATGGTCAGGATGCAAGGAGTGGAGGTGACAAAGGCATTTGAGTTTAAATACTTGGGGTCAACTGTCCAAAGTAACGGGGAGTGCAGTAGAGAGGTGAAAAAGAGAGTGCAGGCAGGGTGGAGCGGGTGGAGAAGTGTGTCAGGAGTGATTTGTGACAGAAGGGTATCAGCAAGAGTTAAAGGGAAAGTTTACAAGATGGTTGTGAGACCAGCTATGTTATATGGTTTAGAGACCGTGGCACTGACGAAAAGACAGGAGGCGGAGCTGGAGGTGGCAGAGTTGAAGATGCTAAGATTTTCACTGGGAGTAACGAAGACGGACAGGATTAGGAGCGATTATATTAGAGGGACCGCTCAGGTTGGACGGTTTGGAGACAAAGCAAGAGAGGCAAGATTGAGATGGCTTGGACATGTGTGGAGGAGAGATGTTGGGTATATTGGGAGAATGATGCTGAATATGGAGCTGCCAGGGAAGAGGAGAAGAGGAAGGCCAAAGAGGAGGTTTATGGATGTGGTGAGGGAAGACATGCAGGTGGCTGGTGTGACAGAGGAAGACGCAGAAGACAGGAAGAAATAGAAACGGATGATCCGCTGTGGCGACCCCTAACGGGAGCAGCCGAAAGTAGTAGTAGATGTTTTCTTTCTATGTGTACCAACAAGTTCTTTTTGTAAAGAACAATAGAGCAGTGAGGGCACTTCACTGACTTTAGATTTGTCACACGTGAAGATGGCAACTCTACACTCTCTACAGATGCTGAGGGAGGACGTGTGAACGAAGGGTCTACACTCGACTGATGCTGAGGGAGGAAGTGTGTATGAATGGTCTACACTCACTACTGATTCTAACCCTACTGATGAGGATGGCACAGATGGGCTGATTTCAGCTGAAGGTGGCACTGATGGGGGTAGCACCAATGGTTTTTGGCATCCAGTCACATGTATTGTCAAATCCTCTTTGCGCATGATCGTTTTTGCACAATATGGACAGTGGTAATGACCCGTGCCTCGGCATGGCTGCTTGCATCTGCAAATTATTTTGTCTGCAAGGGAACAGTAATCCAACTTTTAAAAAGTACAACTTCACAGCAAAAAAACAAAAACACACACAAAAATGTAATTTAGATAAAATATACAATGTAAAATTATGAATTTTATCACATCCAACAGTGAATTAAAAAAATTACAAAACAAATCTCAGTCCCTTGAAAGTAACGTTCGGCTTTCTTGCCAAGGTGATCTAAGCAGTCCAAGCCACAGTGATACAAAGTGACACAAGATGGAGCATACCCCAGAGGAAAAGAGCTGAGAAAATGTGGATCTCAAAATTGGACACAACATATCCTAGAGCCCTAAATTGGAGGTAGACTTGTCTCGGTGGGGGACAATGATGGCCTGTGCAACAAGACTCTGTCGAGTCCCCCTTCTCCCAAACCCTAACTCCTATCCCTAAAGCTAAACCCCAACCCTCAATTTTGACATTTATCGGGAAATCAATTTTGACAAATTTATTGGGAACTCGAAGATACTCCAGGACTTCAAACCAAAAATTAAATTCAATTTTGACAATTTTTTGTTAGGGAGAAAGAACAACAGTTGTGCTTGTAAAACATTTTCAGTACAAATCAAACTATGTCAAGTCTAAAACAGTTTCGCGCAGTCAACACTCTGAGGGGCAGCACATAGTGGTTCATCCTTTATTGTCATTTCAAAAAAAATACAAAATACACACAAACACAAAGAAAGGCATAAAATTCTTTACAAAAAGAATTTACAATAATATATTGATTAAAAGGGTGAGGCGACGTGTCTACTTCCTATATGAATTAGCAGTGCCAGTGACACAGTTGTTAACCTGTAACAGAATAAAAAAAAAAAAAGCAGTGAAAAATACAGTTGGTGTTAAACAAGTAACCTCCAGCTAAACCTTAGGAAAGGCTGCATTACACTGATAAGAACTTGCATTACCAAAAGTACAAATGCTATTGTGGGGAATGAAGACAAAAAGTGTTGGTGTGTTTGTGTAGGCACTTATGAGTACATTATTTTTCCATTTTAAATCCTTGATTTGGGAAGGATCTTAGGCTGTGAATTTAGCACATCAAAGTAGCACCCAGCAATCTGAAACCTAAAGTAGTAAATATCAAAATTTTGATTTTTTTTCTTTTCCAAGTGCATCCTTATCATCAGATGGATAGTTCAATGAAAAGGGAAAAAAACCAACCCTTTTTTAACATTAACTTCAGGGTTTACACGTTTGCAAATTTGAGTTTTTGTTTATGAGGAGCTGTAGTAGTAGTAAAAAAAGAAAAGAAAAGAAAAGCCAACACCGAAACAAAACAATTACAACCTATTTGGTTTCATTAAGTTTAATTCAACTGCTCCTTGACACAGTTGTGTAAAGGAAAATAAGCAAGAAAACTGGGTGGGGAGAGGATATGTTATTGAAACATGTGGCCACTGACCTTGCAGGCAAACCTCAAAGAGCTCAGTGTCTCTCCAAAGTTCTCCGGCTCTGGAGCGATGTTCACGAACATGAGGCTGTAGAGGAAAAGAAAATGTGTTGCAAAAGAAACAAAGAAACAAAGCAAAAGAACACCCATTGAAGCAGCCATCGCCTGTATCTTACAAATGTCTTCCAACCAAATCTATCATGTATACATAAGGACCACTCAACAGTGTGTCCTATTTTCCACAAAACATGGTCATAGAGGGCATGGGCAAGTCTTTTTTTTTTCTTCCGAGACAGAACACCATGGTACGTACACTTCTTCAAACAAAAACCTAGTGTCACACACTGAACTCACGTTTTGCCGTTTCCTGCCAGGCAGCCCTGCAGCAGGTAGGTCAGCTTAGAGTTCCTGTATGGAACATAACCCTCCTGGAACACAAACACACAACTGGTCTGAGTCTCAACACTGAACCCAATCATTTCAACCCATAACTAAACAAATCTGAGGGGATTGGAGGTTTGGGAAACCAAAGCCAACTACAGTCTGGAAATAATGTAAAACTAGGAAGCGGTTAGGTGAAGCCCAGACCAGTGTGATGGAGACAGTAGGCTCAATTAAGATGACTGTCAGACTGCCTCAAAATAGATGACAACAACTGAATATAATGGAGATTTTTTTAGCAGTACTGAGGGGTTGCAATAATGCATCCATGGTAAATGCATTAGGCATGTTGCTTTGTGGTAATGTAAAATCACATGAAACTAGATTGTACCTTTTGAGAAAAAAAGAGTCAGCTCTCCCCATCCTCAAAACATGAGCAACTCTCTCATACACTCTCTAAACACAAAGACCATTTAGTACAACTCCACCCCCTCTGGAAACTCACACACACACACACACACACACACACACACACACACACACACACACACACACACACACACACACACACACACACACACACACAAAATTGACAATTCCCTGAGTCAAATTATCTACCACACCGTGAAACCTTCCACCACAGTCGCAACATGACACAACAGACCCAACTGTGTTTTGTTGTTCTACAGGTGGACCACTGTTAACTCACCCTGTTGGCCAGGGCAGTGATGACGATACCCAGGTGATAGAGGGAGCTGTTGATGGCAGTCATCTCTTTGAAACGCTCCCCCTGACACTGGCTCTTCACCATGCGCTCGCTACCAGCCAGGTCCACCAGGCATAGGGAGGCTATTAAAACACACACACACACACACACACACACACACACACACACACACACACACACACACACACACACACACACACACACACACACTAAATGACTCATGTGCCACTTGTAGCACACACTGGCAGCACCAACTGACATCCGTCAAGTAAGAAAGGTGCTACTATATGTATATATTTAGTAATGCTCTGCAGAACCAGTAAAAAACTCACATAGAAAATACCAGTCTGTAGGACTGCTGATGCCTGAGAATAGAATGGTGTTCCGAGAAATTACACACACACAAACCCCCCCCCCCCAAAAACGTCTTTTGCATATCCGATCCGGGGAGGGCTGCAGACTACCACATGCCTCCTCCGATACATGTGGAGTCACCGGCTGCTTCTTTTCACCTGACAGTGAGGAGTTTCGCCAGGGCAGGGAGATGTAGCACGTGGGAGGATCACGCTATTATCCCCAGTTCCCCCTCCCCCCTGAACTAATAGGTACCTGACCTGGGTTCAGGAAAGTTACTATGTCCTCAATCTTGTCAATCATGTGCTTTATTGTGGCAATGGAGTGAGCCTGATCTCGAAGGGGTGGTAAAAGATGTAATGCTCACTTCTCTTCAATTAATTCGGTATGGTGGGCTGACCAAGTGACATTCACCTCCTCATCTATGCCCTCCATCTCTGTGACCTTCTGCAACCATGTCACCGTTGTAGCCTCAGAAGAGTGTCAAGCTGGATACATCACACCACCATTTGGAGGAGATGGCTTCTTTGCAAAGAAGGCAGGGTGAATGTTGGTAAAGGAATCAGGAAGTTCTAGCACTTATTTTACTCCTTCTTCCTCAAATCTGGGTTGTTCATGCTCTTACTCTCTGACATCTTTGGTTGGATGCTGGAAAACTGAAATGCTGGTTCCATGGAAAGAGGTGGTTGCTGTTGTTGCAGTGCAGTTATGGTCTATGTTATCCATTGCGGGTGGGGTGAAGAATCCTCTCCGTAAAACTGGTGGACAGATAACCCCATCTGCACTGTACTTCTTGATTGTTTCCTCCTAAATGTACAGATGTCTCCCCACCTGCTGCCCAATGACTGCTGGGATAGGCTCCAGCATCCCCACGACCCTGAGAGCAGGATAAGTGGTTTGGATAATGGATGGCTGTACAGATAGCCGCAGCACTCTGTAGTAAGATATGCTGATTATGCTCATGAAGCAATTCCACCAACAATCTCTTTCTGGTCTGTTTGTTCTTCATGCTGATGTCATGTCCAGCCACCAATTTTTCCTGTTTTGAATGAACTAATGCCAGTGAGTTTTCCAAGTATTTTTACTCATCTTCAGTACATAACAAGTGTTTCAGTATCAACACTGCTACAATAAGGAGTGAAATCAGTTAATGTATGGACCAGGTGATCAGACGATAATAGATTCATGTCAAGAAAGATAGTAGCTGTTTGCACAACAAGAATGAAGTCATGCGGAAGCAAGAGCTATATTTTAAGCTAATAGTTGGTTTACTTGTTTACTGCTTTGCTTCTGGTTTTGTTTTTATTTTCTTAGAAACATAGAATGAAAAAACGAACAATATTAGCTGACATGTAAGATGAACCAAAAAGAATGATCCCCAAAATGGTACTTATCAATCCATTTTACTTTGGTTTGGTATTTACATTCTTCCTGAATCCACTAGTTTTAGCTAGTTTTCTTAGTACTATACTTACTCTGCACTTTTAGTATTATTTTAATGTAGGTCAGTCTATTATTATTATTATTATTATTATTATCTACCATCCTACAGTCTATCATTATTATCTACCATCCTACAGTCTATTATAATTATTAGTTATTGGTTCTAGTATCATTTGTATATAACCTGGAACCTCACTCTGAAATCAGGGCTTTTATTTTGCCACTAAGACACTTATTTAAGACTCTTGAAAGTACCAGTATAAATTAAACTTATCACAATAAAACATCCATCCATCCATCCATCCATTATCCTAGCCGCTTAGGGTCGCGGGATGCTGGAGCCTATCCCAGCAGTAATTGGGCTGCGGGCAGGGAGACACCCTGGACAAAAAAAAAATCCAAATTTCAAAATACCTCTATTGAAAACACTTCAGTCCTAAATAATCGATCAAGCATCATCTCAACAAAAAACCCGTAAGTGTGAATACACATGATCTGATGCTCACTCAAGACGAGTGACGTTTTAACTCAGTCCATTCTGTTTAGAACTAAATGAGGATCCATGCGAAATCAGTTAAGTCCATGTGGTCGTTGAACCACTTGCTGGTTTTCCAGTGTGTAGGATTAGAAAAGAAAATCCATTTGTCCTACCAACAGCTGTAGAAAAGCACACATGAACTCTTCCCCGTCACAGGTCATTGCATGGGTGGCTCGCCAGTCTGCACACCACTACAGCATGAGTAGGTTACCGATGAATCCAGGATCCAACTAACAGGAGTTTCAACCCCCGCCCCCACAAAAAAAAAAAACCTTGCGAACCAAGTCAAAAGACTCATAATTCACTTAAAGGTCGGCATAAATCCTGCTTGTGGTCATTTAAGAGTCACTTCTCAATCAAATATGTATAAACACGTTCTAAAGGATGTGATTTTTGGTATGCTTGTGAAAGATGGAACACATGATTTGGCCATTAAAACAATTATTATTCTTGGAAAGTTTTTTTTACATAAAAATATTCCTGAAAACGCAGCCAAACCTCCTCATATTTCATAGGGAACTGTGTCATTATTTCTCATCACTATGGTTAATGAAGAAGAATGCTATGGAACTCTCTGAATTAATAGCAGAACTTGAACTTGCAGAGAACCCCGAGGACTCCCCTCCTTTTCATTTATGTATTTAATGTTATTTATTTAATTTTCTTCATTTTCTTTTATCCTCCCCCCCTTCATTTGTTTTCTGTTGTTGTGTCATAGCATTACAGTTAATATGGTAATGTGCACGACAGTGACAGAAACTGTGAGATGTGGCTGTACATGAATGGGGTTTTACGACAGTAGACTTTATGCGTGAAAGTCATGTTGCATACATGTGAGCTGACCTATTAGCTGAATAAAGTAGACACTTAACCAGCTCCATTTGACTGGAAATTCCGTGATTTATTACATGGTGTCAGAAGTGAGGCATATTCATAAATATAGTGAATTATGGTGAAGTTTAGCCCACGAGAAAACTTTTGCTTTGATAAACCGACGGAATGGACTGACTGGAAAAGACGCTTCGAGAGATTCAGAATGGCAACCAAGCTCCACAAGGAAGATGGTGAAGTACAAGTTAGTTCTCTAACATATGCAATGAGGAGTGAAGCAGAGAATATTTTCAAGTCTTTCATTTTTGCTGAAGGAGCACATGAGAAGGATTACAATATAGTCATGGATAAATACGAGTACTTTTTCCCTAAACGGAATATAATCCACGAGCGAGCCATTTTCCACCAGCGGGGGCAGCAGCCAGGTGAGAAAGCAGAGACATTTATCAGAGCCCTTTATGAGCTATCAGAGCACTGCGAGTTCGGGATAAACTGGGAGGAGAATATTTGTGACCGGATCGTGGTAGGGATTCTAGATAAAGAGCAGTCTCGTAAGTTGCAACTCATGAATGATCTCACGCTAGCACAAACAATACAGTCAGTGCGTCAGTCAGAGACCGTTAGCATGCAAATGAGCAAGCAAGGGAAAGCTACAAGCACTGCAGCAGCTGTGCAAGAGGTGCATGCACAGGGCGCATGGAAGAAAACCCGAAATGGCAACGTAACGCTAGACAGAAAGGAGGCAAAGACTCCAGAAACACGGAGCACGGAGGAAAGTGCGGTAGATGTGGGAAAATACAACACAAAAACCAGGAAAGATGCCCAGCGTTCAAATCAGCATGCAACAAGTGCAACAAAAATGGACATTGGGAGAGAATGTGTAAGAGCAAATCGGTGAGTGAAGTTACAAAGACTGATGAGCAGAATGCATACTTTTTGGGATCAGTGAATGCAAACTTGCGTGATGAAAAATGGACAGTACAGCTTCTCATTGGTGCAACACCAGCAGAGTTTAAGATTAATACTGGAGCAGACGCTAGTGTTATGTGTGAAGACACTTTCAATATGCTAATTCCAGAGCGAGAACTAAAGCAGACCAGCATTTCACTATGCAGTCCAGGGGGTCAACTGAATTGTCAAGGGCAATTTCAAGCATGCACCATGTACAAGGGCAAGTTATACTCATTCCCAGTGTATGTTATCAGAGGGCAGCATGTCATAAACTTACTCAGCCATTCCACTGCAGCCGAGATCGGCCTTGTGAAGTGAGTCGAGGAGGTCCACAATGCATTTGGAGAGCATGACACTCAAGACAGAGCCTGTAAAGATACAGTTAAAGGACAATGCCACACCATATGCAGTGCACACAGTGTGCAGGGTCCCAATACCACTAATGCACAAGGTTAGAGAGGAGTTGCGCCGGATGGAGGAGAACGGCATTATAGAGGAGGTAACAGAGCCGACAGATTGGTGTGCCCCTATGGTGCCCGTCCTGAAAAGGTCTGGAAAAGTGCGAATATGTGTGGATCTAAAGAAACTGAATGAACATGTCAAGAGAGAGAGATTCATCTTACCTACACCGGAGGAGATCATAGCCAAGCTGAGTGGAGCAATGGTGTTATCCAGCCTCGACGCAGCTTCGGGATGTTTCCAGATCCCTTTGCACAGTGACAGTGCCAGGCTGACGACGTTCATCACTCCATTCGCCAGGTACTGTTTCCGACGCTTACAGTTTGGAATAACGCAGAAACTGCTTCACTTCCTGGGACATGTGATCGATGCTGCTGGCATGTGATCAGATCCAGCATCGATGCCGCTGGCATGCGATCAGATCCAGCCAAAGTGGAGGCTATCCAGGAGCTTACCACACCAGAGAATGTGCAGGACCTGAAACGAATCCTTGGCATGGTGAACTATCTCGGTAAATATATGCCAAACCTATCCACAGTCGGCCAGCCACTGTATGAGCTGCTAAGGTCCAAGACAACATGGACCGGGGGGCCAGCACAACAGACAGCATTTGAGAGGCTTAAAGAGCTCCTGATGACATCACCTGTGTTGACATTCTACGACGTCAACAAACCCACCGCAGTCTCAGCTGATGCAAGTAGCTATGGGATCGGTGGCGTGCTACTGCAGCTCCATGGGGAAGACTGGAAGCCAGTAGCATACTGCTCCAGGAGATTAACTGATGTGGAAACCAGATACGCACAGATCGAGAAAGAGTGTTTGGCGTGTGTCTGGGCCTGTGAGCGGTTTGAAAAATATCTCTATGGCCTTGAGAGTTTCAAACTAGTGACAAACCACAAGCCATTGGTCCCACTAATGCACAGCAAGGACTTAGACAATGTTCCACTACGGTGCCAGAGACTTCTTATGTGGCTCATGAGGTTTAAACCCATAGCTGAGTATGCACCTGGAAAGACACTCATTGTGGCAGACACACCGTCAAGGAGCCCTGTGCATCACACGGAGAACGAGAGGGGCACACACTCAGATGTGGAGTGCTACATCGCAGCTGTCATTGAGAACATGCCTGCTACTCCACAGAAGCTGGCCAGCATCAGAGCAGCCACAGCAGTGGATGAGACACTACAGATGGTGATCAGGTCAGGGTGGCCTGAACACGTGAGTAAAGTCCCAGGTAACATAAGAGAGTATTTTCCAATGAAAAGTTAACTTTCAGAGTATAAGGGAATGGTTATTAGGGGATGCCGAATAGTGATACATGAGACACTGAAGACAGACATTCTTGATAGGATTCATGATGGACATCAGGGCCTCACAAAATGTTGGGAGAGGGCAAACGCCTCTGTCTGGTGGCCGGGCATTTCCTCACAGGTAAAACACAAGGTCTCGTCATGTCAGTTTTGTTGGGAGTCAAGAAGAGCACAGCAAAAGGAGCCAATGATCTCTACTCCACTCCCTGACAGGCCATGGAAGCGTATAGCTCTGGACCTATGTGAGTACAACAAACAGAACTATTTAGCTATCTCAGACTACTACTCTAGATACATAGAGATTCTACACATGACAACAACAACCAGTGCTCAAGTCACTCTGAAGCTAAAAGCAACATGTGCCCGGTACGGCGTACCGGGTGTGGTCGTCTCGTGAGTGACAATGGACTACAGTTCTTGAGTGCCGAGTTTCAAGACCTAGCCTGTGAGCTCGATTTTAAACATATCACCTTGAGCCCGCACAACGCACAAGGAAATGGTCATGCTGAAAGGGCCATGCAGATTGCAAAGAGAATCCTGAAACAGAAGGACCCTCTCATTGCACTCGTGTGCTACAGGTCGACTCCATGCAGCACCACGGGAGCCAGCCCAGCTGAGCTCCTAATGGGCCGGAAGATCAGGACAACACTTCCTACCCTTGAGAGAAACCTGCAACTTAGATGGCCTAATTTGCAACGGATCAAGCAGAAGGACAAGGCCGAAAAGAAGAAGCGAGCCTTCTATTATAACCAACGTCACGGGGCGAGATCCCTACCTCCACTGCAGCCAGGTGGTCATGTTCTCACCAAGCTGGACAACTCCTGGAGTAGTGACCAGTGAGTGTGTCATACCATGCTCTTACTTCATCGAGACACAGCAGGGTGGAACGTTCCGGCGTAATCGTCGCCATCTCCAGGCGATACCTGCTCCAGAGCCAGCTGGGAGCATAGCGCCTGTCTCACCTGTTTGCAAGGACGCCAGTCAAGAGCCCTACGACACAGTTGGACATGGGACTGGTCCACACACCCCCAGTGTCAGCATGCATGCTGGTACAGAGAAACTGTCACAGACCATGTCTGGACTGGTCATTAAACCAGCCGTTAGACTGGACTTGTGAGTGACTGTGTTCTCACATCTCATGGCCTTTGGGGGGGGGGGGTATACATTTATGAAAATAGGGGGGAAGAAAAGGTGAACAAAGGGGAAAAAGAGTTCAAGATAAAGGGTGAAAAAAAAGAGTTCCAGTTGGTAAACTATATAACTAAGGAGTTATTTGGAAATGTCAAAAGAGTTCCAGAGTGTAAATGGTTGTGAAATGTTAATCTGAATTTTGAAGCCTTATTGTTGCTCTCAGTGTGTTAAGAGTTTTATTGATGCACTGTTTACATAATGTTTAACATAATGTTATATCTGTTTACTTTAAAAGGTGAAAGAAAAACTAAAAGGGGGAGATGTCATAGTATTACAGTTAATATGGTAATGTGCACAACAGTGACGGAAACTGTGAGATGTGGCTGCTCTGAAAGGGGTTTCACGACAGTAGACTTTATGCGTGAAAGTCGTGTTGCATACATGTGAGCTGACCTATTAGCTGAATAAAGTAGACACTTAACCTGCTCCGTTTGACTGGACATTCTGTGATTTATTACACGTTGTACGTAAAATTTGAACATGTCAATATAAAAACATGACAAAAAAATAAATAAAAGTTATCCTTTAAAAAAAAAAATCAGTTCCTTCCCAACTCTGTGTTGCACATGCGCACAAGTAAACAAAATAGCGGTGGACAATGCAACACCATTGCGTCCAAAAACATCTAAAGCCTGGGAGCATTTCACCCTCACCTTGGCAAAGAAAAGGATTACCTGCAAGATTTGTAAGGCGGACCTTGCTTATCATGGGAGCACCTCAGTAATGCACGAACATGTGAAGAGGAGGCACGTTGGACATATGGACGATGCGGACACGCCTCGGTAAGATAGTTAGCTTGTTACTTAGCTAGTTATGTACAGACGGAGGTTTCTTGGCTTTTAACATTAACAAAGCCAATACAACTACGCCTATACCTACGTGCAGGATTCTGAGAGTTTAAAAGAGTAATGTTACCCTTTCGTCTGACAAATGTCTTTTCATATTTTTTTTTTGGAAAATGTTTATTGGCATTTACAATTTTAGCATATTAAAAAAGTTACATATTGAGTAATTTAACACAATAAACCCCTTACCTCCCCCCACCCAACATTCCCAGATCCTCAAGGAGAAATACATATTGAAGAAATAATGAAATTATACATCTAAATCGAAGACAAAAAAAAAGTTCAAGAAAAATAAATAATCAGCATGGTTCATCTATACACAAAAATCTCGGTTTACAGTCTATAGTAGTTGGGCCGTTCCTAACTCGAGTCAAGAGGCATCCCAGTCTGTTATACTGGTTAAAGTGTCAAAGTAAGTCAGAAAGGCATCCAGACTTTCTTGAACTTGTCCCTGTTACCCCTTAAGGTAAATTTGATCTTTTCCGTCTTAAGATAATACATAATATCCCTGAGCCATCTGACATGGGATGGGGGTCTTTGAGGTCTTCCAATTTAAAACAGTATTGGGCGCCGACCTATTAATGTAGTAAAGGCCACTAATTTATACATGTTAGATGACAGCCTTCCGGTCTCACACCAAGTATTGCAATTAAAGGATGCGTATCAATTGTTGTACAAAAAATTTCGCTTAAGAATTTAAATATTGCTGACAAAAATGTACGTAAATCAGGGCATGTCGAGAACATATGCAACAAGGTAGCTGGTGCACGTTTACATCTGTCACAAGTGCGGTCAATATTGGGGTACATTTTGGCCAATTTAGCTTTGGTAAGGTGGACACGGTGAACAATCTTAAACTGAATGAGCCCAAATCTACTGCATGAAGAGGAAGAGTGTACCTGATCCAAAACTGCATCCCACAGATCATCAGGGAGAGGAGTACCAAGATCCTGCTCCCAGAGGTTTCTAAGGCTAGCCATTGGCTGAGGATTTATAGTGGCTAGTTTATTGTAGATCCTTGTGATGGCGCCCTTGAGACTAATTTCTGTGGCTAAAAGTGTATTGATTAAGAGGTATCTCAGGGAAACGATGGAAACCCTTCTGAAAAAAAAGAAGCCTAATCTGTAAATAGCGGTAGAAGTGGGGTAGGTTAAATTTTTATAACAATTGACTGAATGAAGCAAATATCCCATCAAAATATAAATCCTTTATAAATCGAATTCCATTCCCATGCCATGCTCGAAAAGCCATATCTAACTTGGCAGGGGTAAAGAGGTGGTTTGACATAATGGGTGTCATTAAGGAGGCTTTTTGCAGACCAAATTTTTTCCTAACTTGAGTCCATATTCTGATTGTATGAGCTGTAACCTAATAATGGTACAGTACATTTTCATTTATTTAATAACTTATTATATATTTTTATACAAGTTATGTGGCATGCCAATTATCATTGGTAGTGGGGAAGTGACTAAAGAATGAACAGGAAGATCATGGGATTCTATCTTTGCCCACTCAGGTGTGTGCTCAAGTGAGCTGCTTTGAACATGGATAACAACCTTCTGGATATTACTAGCCCAATTGTTAGGGTTTGTGGAAGACCCCAAGCGCACGACACCACACAGAGATGGGGTTAGCCGAAACTGGCATGCTTTATTACTTGCTCGTACAACGATCAAACACAGGAGTGCAATGAGCGACAAGAAAACGGGAAGTCCAAGGAAAAAAACTCATGGGTAATCCAAACTGGGAACATGGCAATATACTTCCTCAGGGAAACTTTGCAAAGAAAACCATAAACCAAGGGCTGAGGTAAACTCGGAGAGAAATGCACTGGAAGGGAAGAGTAACCACTACTGCAAGGAGGTTACGGGACGAACTGACAATGGGCGCCGGGAGACCAGCAAACTTAAGCCCAGCCCTGACGGCTAAGCCCAGCCCTGACGAGCTGATTGGCTGCCGGTGCGGGGTGGGCGGGCCACGGCGCGGGGTGGGCGAGCTGTAACACCAATAGTAGTAAAGAAGTTTGGGCATAGCCATCCCTCCCAGTGCTTTGGGACATTGAAGGAAGTCCTGGCGTATCTGGGGCTGTCTGCCATCCCAGATAAAGTTAGAGCACATCCTGTCAAGAAAGCTAAACTGTTTTTTTTCCCGGAATGAATATAGGAATGTTCTGAAAAAGATACAGGAACTTAGGAACAATATTCATTTTAAGCAAGCTAATGCGCCCAGCCATTGATAATGGTAATGTGTGCCAGTGCTCCATATCTTGTTTGAATGTCTCATTAGGGGAGAAGTACAGTTTGTGTAAAAACTCAAAGAAGCGAGGAACCGTAATCCCTAAATATTTGAAATTTGAGGTCACTCTCCTGAAGGGGAACATAGAGGCAGGGATACCAAGGACCGCAGGGCTCAAAGGGAAAACTTAACTTTTTTGCAGGTTCCATTTGTATCCGGAGAGATTCCCAAATTATTCCTGCTTAGATAGGCTAGAGGGAAGAGACCATGCAGGGTTGGTGATATATAAGAGGAAGTCATCAGCGTACAATGACAACTTGTGTACCCTACCACCTCGGATTATATCGTCAAAGGAGCCACACTGTCGCTAGGAAGCCGCAAGTGGCTCGATCACTAAATCAAAAAGCAATGGGGGGAGCGGACAACCCTGTCTTGTTCCCCTATACAGAGGGAAATATCTCGATTGTGCCTCGTTAGTTCGAACCGATGCTAAGGGGTCGTTATATAATAATTCAACCCAAGAAGTAAAGTTGTGTCCAAAGCCGAATTTTGAAAGTACGTCAAAAAAAAAACCCAATTCCACCTGATCAAAAGCCTTCTCCACGTCTAAGGCAACTATAACTTCAGATGAAGCAGATTTCGACTGGGTGTTTATTATATCAAAAAGCCTACGAGTATTATCGAAGGAGTGCCTACCCTGAATAAATCCTGATTGATCGGGTGAAACGAGGGCTGGGAGCACCCCTTCAAGGCACTTGGCTAAACATTTCGCAAATATTTTATAATCCGCATTAAGGAGACTGATTGAACGATAGGATTCACAGCACAGAGGATCTTTATCATTTTTGGGGATGAGACATCTTAAGGCTTGCCTCAGTTTGTGGAAGCTGACCATCTGAGAGCGATTGATAATACATTGTCAGGAGTAATGGGGAAAGTTCATTTGAGAACTTCTTAAAAAAATTTCACTGGGTACCCATGTCTGGCCCAGATGTTTTCCCCGACTGCATACACTTGATGGCTTACTGAACCTCTTCCACTATCAAACTGCTATCAAGGTTGGACTTCTTTGTATCTCTAAGTGTAGGTAAATTCAAACCTTGAAAAAAGGAATCTGACTCATCAAGACCGTTATTACACTCGGATGTAGTATATAGTTTACCATAATACTCAGCAAATGCATCATTAATTTGTTTATGGTCTGTAACCGTGAAACCTGAAGTGGTCTGTATTTGTGTCATTTGACCCAACGTGTATGCCTGGTGTGCTTGTTGAGCCAAAAGTCTGCCTGTGTTGTCCCCAAATTCATAGGTAGTATATTTAGCCCTTGAAAGAAGATGTTCAGCCTTAGCTGTTGAAGCTAAGTCAAATTCTGTTTGAAGACAGATCCTGTTTTGGTAAAGTTCTGGGGTAGGTGAAGTGGCATATTGTGCATCCAATTGGGCTATGTTATCACTGAGGTCCTTTAGTTTGGAAATATTTTCTTTTTTATTATGTGAGGTGAAATTAATAATTTGACCACACAGGTAGGCTTTCAGAGTTTCCCAGAGAATTCCATGGAAGACATCTTGTGTAGCATTTGTTTCAATAAGAAACTTAATCTGTGTGCTCAAGTATGTAACAAATTTGAGAGTAGAAGAGAGTTCAGGCGACATGCTCTGCATGGCGTGGGTTGTTCAGGGAAAGACAATTCAAAGGAAAGGGGGTATAATCAGAAATGACAATACTATGACACTTAATGTGGTCAGTGCCAGGCATAAGCCAAGAGTCGAGAAGAAAATAATCAGTTCGGGAATAGGTGTGGTGAACCGGCAAGAAAAAAAGAAAATGCTCATCTGGTTGGGAAACTAAACCTCCAGGGGTCAAATAACCCATATTGTTCAATGCAATTATTAATTACTTTGGCTGTCTTGGACAGTGGTAGAGGTCTGGTGGCAGAGCGATCTAACATCTGATTGAGGACACAATTAAAGTCTCCACCAATAATTAAAAAAATGGTTGTCCACATCGGGTAGAGCTGAGAAAAAAGAAATAATGAAAGCACTGTCGTCCCAGTTATGTGCATATGTTTGCCAGGATTATTGGCTTGTTTAGAAGTTTGCCGGTAATATCACATATCTACCATTCGGGTCAGCTACAACTTTTTTCTTCTTCAGTTTCAAATGAGATATAGCAGTTCCCCTGGCCCTTGAATTAAATTTCGAATGAAAAACCTTCCCTACCCAGCTTTTCCGCATTTTATTGACATCAGCATTATGAAAGTGTGTTTCTTGAACAAATTATATACTCACATTTAACTGAGAGAGGTGAGCTAGCACTCTATTTCTTTTCATTTGGTTGTTTAGGCCCTCCAGATTCCAAGAGATCAGATTAAGCTTTCTATTCCTAACCTTATTCATTAATGAGGGCAGTGGAACCATATAGATTGGTTAAATCCAGGGAAGGAAAGGCCTTTTGCTCAGCGAGAGATTGATGTAGGTGAAGATGGTTGAAGTTGTAATGGTGAACCTTACAAAATACAAAGCAAAAAAACTACGAAAAGATAAACAAATTCTGACAAGAGGATACCCCCCCCCACAGCACTTACCCAAAACTAAGTGCTATAAAGCCCCACATAGTACACAACTGCTTAAGATGCCTTAAACTTAACACTCTTGCATCTTGGCACTCCTCATTAAATACCAGAAATGGAGGCGTAAACTTATATCATTGGGGGGGAAAAAAGAAAGAAAAAAAAAAGAACAGAACACCCAGCCTTAGTGACAGCCTTCAAACATAGGAACGACTGAGAATTAATATATATCTAAGACTGGACCATGTCATTGGCAACAGTCTGGCATGGATAATAAACACAAATTACAATTGTGAACTGAAAAAGTCTGTCAAAGACTCAAACAAATCTTACAGATCTATTATTGGCAACTGTCTAGACAAACGGAATAGGCACAATTTACAAACTAGAAAAATGCTTTTCCACAGAAAAAGCGTGTGAATGCTGAGCTGCTGAAAGAAATCGTGAAAGAATTGCTGAAAATGGATAAATAGGAAAAGTCAGAAAGTCACTAGCCTACCTGAAATACCTGGAAACTGAAATGTGAAATGGCTGAATATTTTAAAAGTTTTAAAGGTATAAAAAACTGAAAAATTTGCCATAATGTGCTAAATACATAAATAGTTTGATTGTTGAATGGTTTCTGTAGTTTTAAGTATGAAAAAGTGGAAGTGGTGCCACTAATAAAGAACTGCAAAGCAATAGTGTGAATGCCCAGCATTCACACTAATTAGGCTGGCAGTCGAGTTTCAAATTGATATGTGATGTCACAATAGGACTGAACATTCTAACAGGCAAAGTGTATGGCATAATTGCTAAACTTTAGAGCTGAATTGTTCAAAAACCATAAAATATTTTTAAAATCTGAATAGGATTCTGAAAGAGCTGAATGTTCTTAACTGTTTAAGCTTTAAATGGGGCTTCTAGCTCAAAAAATGAAGGAGGAGATACAGTTAAAAGGTGATGAGGGTTTCAACCTTTCCCCATAGACTTCTATTGTTTTGAAAAAGTAGAAAAAGCTTAATATGTCTAAATGTATATAATATTTCAAAAAACCGAAATGTGAGCCTTAATGTGCTTAAAGAGATGAACATTTTGATACCTGAATGGTTTCAGTGGCTAAACGTATGAAGGAGTAAAAGAGGTGGAAAGTTTGCAAAAGTCCCCCATTGACTCCCATTCAAAAAATTGCTGAAAAAAGTCGAATATTTCAAAAAGTTCGAAAGGTATGAAAAATCTGAAGGGGGAGCAATAATGTCCTTAATGAGTTGAACATTTTGATAGTTGAATGGTTTCAGTAGCTAAAAGTATGAAGGCGCTACAAAGTGTCAAAAATGGGCAGAAGAAAAATAAATAAATAAAGAACTGTAAAGCAGTAGTGTGAATGCCCAGCATTCACACTAAATACTAGATAATTTGTATGCGGCCAAAGCGATTGACGATGGAGATAGACAGAGAGCTATACTCATAAGTGTTGTCGGGGCATCGACATACAGTCTGATGCGTAGCCTCCTGAGCCCAGTGAAGCCGAAATACAAGACCTACCAGCAACTTGTAATTCTGATGAAGAATCACGTTGATCCAAAGCCAAGCGAAATAGTGCAGGGGTACAAGTTTGACTCGTGCAACCGCAAGGCTGATGAGGCAGTGATGGACTATGTAGCAGAGCTGTGCCGGCTCGCACACGATTGCAACTACGGTGACACCTTACAGCAACGGGTGAGAGATCGGATCGTCTGCGGAATCAATGATGACCGGATCCAGAGCCGTCTCCTGTCAGAAGCGGATCTAACCTTTGAAAAAGCCCTGTCCATTGCCGTGACAGCAAGAATGCTCAAGATTTGCAACACCCAAAGGGGATGGAGAAGTGCATGTATGTACAGAAAGGCACACAGGAGGCTCAGACTTCCAAAGAGACTAATAATAAAGAGTGTTATAGATGTAAGGGAACCAGACATACAGCAGCTGAATGTAAGTTTAAGCAGGAGAAATGTCATGCTTGTGGTAAAGTAGGCCATATTGCCAAAGCCTGTCGTAATAAGCATAGACATAATCAGAGTAGCAAAGGGCCTATTGATAAGAAAGAAAAGAAGCAGAGCTCAAACCACCGTTCTCATAAAGTACAGGAGAACCAGAGTCAGTGTAGTGATAGCTCAGAAGAAGACACATACACATAGACCTCATACAGTATGACTTCCAGGTTAGGAAAGATGAGTGAGTTGCACTTGAGAAAAGTAGACCCTTACTTGGTGAATATGAAAGTGAATGGTAGAGAGGTTAGCTTTGAGATAGATACAGGCTGCAGTCTCACAGTAGTAAATGAACACACCTTCCAGATGATATGTAAAGAGAAGAGTAGTCTATCTCTTGAGCCAGTCAAAATCAAGTTAGAGACTTATACAGGCGACCCAGTCAAGGTGATGGAGCCAGCACAGGTGAAGGTAGTGTACCAGCAGCAAAGACAGAAGCTACCGCTAATAGTAGTGAAAGGAAAGGGTCCCAACCTGCTCCGTAGAGGCTGGTTGGAGGAGATACAGCTCAAGTGGAAAGAAATAAAGAGCAGCCACAAAGCAAGAGGGCTGAAACACATGAAAGCGACAGAGAACGCGACAACACTGCAGCAAGTGTTAGGTAATCACGAAGAGGTTTTCAAAGACGAACTTGGTACTTTGAAAGGTACTAAAGCCACCATCCATGTGAAAGCTGACACTGTCCCACGATTCTTCCGCTCACGGTTTGTCCCCTATGCTATGCGAGCAAAAGTGGATGAAGAAATAGACAGACTGATAAAAGAAGGCCTAATCACTCCAGTAAAATACTCAGACTGGGCAGCGCCAGTGGTCCCTATTCTCAAACCAGGGGGAACCGTCAGACTGTGTTGAGACTACAAGCTTACCGTAAACAGTCTCCTCACTCGAATAGTATCCAATTCATATAGTGGAAGATCTCTTCACAGCACTATCCGGGGGTAAACAGTTCTCTAAATTAGATATGAGTCATGCATATCAACAAATACTCATGGACGAGGAATCCAAGAAATACTTGACAGTGAATACTCACCGAGGGTTGTTCACGTACAGTAGACTTCCTTTTGGGGTGGCGTCCACACCAGCCATTTCCCAAAGGACAATGGAGAGTTTGTTACGTGGGTTCCCTCTTGTAGCAGTATATCTAGATGACATCTTAGTCAGTGGCGTCGACGAAGCTGATCACCTGAGAAATCTGGACGTTGTGCTGACTAGGTTGAGAGAGGCTGGGTTGCGTTTGAGGAGAAGCAAATGCACCTTCATGCAAGAGGACATTGAGTATCTGAGGCACAGAGTGGACGCGCAGGGGCTCCAACTGGTCAAGAAAAAAATAAAAGCCAGCAGACTGGACAGGAGGGTGACACCACGGAACAAGTCTTAATGATGGATCTACTGGATGACACACTCCTGGACACTAACCAGATCAAGTGCTGGACAGCTAAGGATGTCACACTATCCCGAGTTCACGAGTACGTCCTGAAAGGATGGCCTGCCGAGACGGAGACTCACCTCAAGCCGTATCATCAGAGGAGAAGGGAGTTGAGTGTGAGAGATGGTTGTGTGCTCTAGGGAGGTAGAGTAATCATACCGACCAAAGGCAGAGACACTGTACTGAAGATACTCCACCAGACACACGCAGGGATGACGAGAATGAAGGGGCTCGCCAGATCGTATGTGTGGTGGCCTGGTATGGATCAGGACGTGGAGAAGGAGGTTCAGTCATGTGAGGAGTGTCAAACACACCAGAAGGCACCACCCGCCGCACCGTTACACCCCTGGGAGTGGCCGGAGGAGCCTTGGTCCAGGATTCATGTGGACTACGCAGGACCTTTCATGGGAGAAATGTTCCTACTGATCGTGGACACACATTCAAAGCGGATGGACATCTACCCCGTGAAATCAGCCACATCACAAGTGACAATCAAGAAACTACGTCAGAGCTTCAGTGTCTTTGGACTACCAAAAATGCTAGTTTCAGATAATGGAACCTGTTTCACGAGTGCAGAGTTTGAGTCTTTCATGAAACTGAATGAATACATCATGTGAAGTCAGCACCATTCCACCCTTCCTCGAACGGGCTAGCAGAGAGGGCAGTGCAAACTTTCAAGGGAGGGATGAAGAAGATGAAAGGAGATACACTGCAGACCCGACTGTCAAGATTCCTGTTCAGTTATCGCATCACACCTCATGGGACTACAGGCTTGTCACCTACAGAGCTGATGATGTGACGCCGACTCAGATCCACTCTCGACCTGCTCACACCAGACGTGAAAACAAAAGTGCAGCAAAAGCAAATGAAACAGAAAAAAGCCCAAGACGGACACACCAAACTGAGGAGTTTTGCACCTGGAGATGAAGTATTCATTCGGAACTACTCCTATGGTCCCAAATGGATCCGTCTTATCGCGTTTAACCACAGTTGTCGCCGATCTTTTTGACTGGGAGTGGCAGCTGGTATGCGATAAAACTTCAAGTTTAGTTTATTACTTCTTCGATTCTGGCACCCAAAAACACAGCATGAAGACATGTTCGCTAACGTTAGCTAGATGATGTACGCTTGCCTGAGGACATGATTCATATTTAATGTTACTGCTTCTGGGTTTGTTTTGTATCCAGCTGACGCCCTGATGTAATTATTACATAGGCTCTAAAAGGGTATATTAGCCTTAACAAAGGTAGACGCATTCAACGGTGACTTGAACTCTTGTTTGGACCCTTCAAATGTGAACCAGAGCATGGCAGGATATGCGAGGGAGTATTTCAGGCCGGCTTCGCAAAGCATTTTCTTTACCAGATTGAACGCAGCTCTCTTCTGCACTAGGTCAGTGCTAAAGTCCAGGTAGAAGCTAATCTTTGTCCCACGATATGTCAGCTGCTCCGATCTCTCCCAGGATAGGCACAGAATCTTTTCCTTAGCTCCATAGTGATGCAGGCATGCAATCATGGCTCGAGGGGGCCCGTTTGGCTGCAGTGGTCTGAGGGCACGATGAGCACGGTCAACTTCTGGTTTATGAGGGAAGCTGTCCGTGCTGAACACATCAACCAGGAAGGATTCCATAAAAGAGGAGGGATGGCTGCCTTCAATTTTTTTTCTGGGAGACCAACAACTCTAATAGTCTGCCTCCGTGATCTGTTTTCCTGATCATCCAGACGAGCATAAAGCTTCTCATTTTCAGCCTTGTCTTTTTTAATCAAATGTCTCTTTTAATCAAATTTACGCAGTCCAACTCCGAAGAAGAGTAAAGGTACCACAGCTTTATGCAAAAGAAGCAGAGGTGTACACTGCAGCAAGTGACTGCCCTCACCGAGTCAATAGTAAACATGACGGTCAATGACATGAGGCCACTCTCCATGGTTGATGGTGAAGGGTTTCAACAAATGATTCGCCAGTTCAACCCCGAATACACCCTGCGATCCAGAACCCATTTCACCCACTTGATGGAGAAGAAATATGAGACAACCTTTCTAAAGGTAAGCATTTAATAAACACACACACACAATAGCAATTATATATTTGATAAGAGGAAAAGAAGAAGGCCAAAGAGGAGGTTTATGGATGTGGTGAGGGAAGACATGCTGGTGTGACAGAGGAAGATGCAGAAGACCGGAATAAATGGAAACGGATGATCCACTGTGGCGACCCCTAACGGGAGTAGCCAAAAGTAGTAGTAGTAATTATATATTTAATATAACGACATAATTTATGAAGAAATAATATTAAGATCGCTGATCAATAATTCAATTTGATTCAATCATAAAATGGCCACAATAATGTAAATAAAAATCTAAACTAATTTGCTGAATGTTTACTGTGTACACTGTGTGGGTCGTCGCACTTCAAAATGTTAACTAAAATCACCTCCGATGTCTTTACAAGGTAAAGGAGATCATAAAAGAGGTCAACAGCTCCCTCACACTGACAGCTGATGTGTGGACCAGCCATGCCATGGAGGCATATCTTGGAGTGTCTAGCTATTTCATCACTGAAGATTGGCAAATGAAGACTTTGAACCTTGCCACCATGCCTCTGGAGGAGAGGCATACTGCTGCAATCATCACAACGTAGATGGAGGAGGTGGTACAAAATTTTGACATATTGCCTGCCAGAATAAAAGCAGTAGTTCATGACAACGAGTCCAAAATGGTGGCAGCATTGCGAATGCTGGAAGAACAACATGGTTGGGCCTCTGTCCGCTGCACTGGGCATATGCTCCAGCTTATAATAAATGGTGCCCTCAAAGAGCCCAACATCAGCAGAGCTGTAGGTGCTGCAAGAAACTTAGTGGAACACTTCAGGAGAAGCGAACTGGCCAATACAAAACCGAAGATGAAACAGCAGCAAATGAGCACAGCACAGCACAAGCTGATCCAGGATGTCAGTACAAGGTGAAACAGTACATACTACATGGTAGAGAGACTCCTGGAACAGTGCTGGCCAGTCACTGCGACTCTGTCCAATCCTGAGGTAACTCCAAGGGGCAAACACTACTTCGACTTGAAGCCAGATCAATAGGTGCTGCTTGAAGAGCTGGTGCAAGGGTTGCAGCCTTTTGAATGTGCTAGTGGACAGGAGTATGCAACTGCTTCATGTCTTCCACAGCTGGTCAAAGGGCTGCAACAGCAAACCTGTTTTGAGACAAGCCCAGGAAAAGCCTCTGGCCAGTGCAGGAAAAGGGATAACAGAGGGATGGGGAAGTCTGAACACCATCTCAGCAGAGAGAGACAACCCACTTGTTCTTGCAGCTGCCATTGACCCAAGAGTCCAAAAGCTGAGGTTTATGGCAGCTGAAGATGGCACAAGGGTGCGAGGGACAGTTGAAGTCTTTGTTATCCAAGAAGTAAAGGAGGAGACTGGGATACATGGCTGCGACTCCAAGCAACAGCAGAGGAAGGTCAATGTTCCAGGGGAAAAAAATCAGCACTGGATAACCTCCTTCAATCTGACACAGTCTGAGTGAGGAAACCCAGGAGGACCTGAAGATCCAAATGGTGAGAAATGAAGTTCAGATGTACTTGTCAGAGCCAGCAATATCCAAAAAGGAAGGCCCTCTCAGATGGTGGGGGGGGGGGGATGAGGGGCGTTTACCCACACTATCAAAGCTGGCAAGATTTCTTTTGTGCATTCCTGCAACATCCACCCCGTCAGAGCGAATCTTCTCTGCAGCGAGAAATATCTGCT
Organism: Lampris incognitus; assembly: GCF_029633865.1. NCBI lineage: Eukaryota > Metazoa > Chordata > Actinopteri > Lampriformes > Lampridae > Lampris > Lampris incognitus. Next base: position 50,773,305 of record NC_079221.1, on the reverse strand, counting down.
ATCAGAGGAGAGCAAGCCTCACTTGAAACCACGTGGAGATCCTGAATTTCCTCAGTTCGAATAAACTGTGATTGACATGCAGCCTCATGTCGTTGCAACTTGCAACAGACTCTGTAGACAACAGAATGTTGTGCACAAAATGCTTTTTTTTTGCTGCTGCTACTTTGCCTGTCCTAGGTTTACAGAAAAAATGATACTTTTTATTGATTTTTTTTTAATATCAGCACTTTGCCTGTCCTTGGTTTTAAATGGACAATTCAAAAACTTGAATGCATTTATCGTTTTTATCAGTCCTAATGAGCAGCAAAGATTAATAAAAGATGTATTTTTGAATTAAGTATTTGTTATGGCTCGCCCATCCCGTGCCTGCAGCCAATCAGCTCATCAGGGCTGGGCTTAAGTCGTCAGGGCTGGGCTTAAGTTTGCTGGTCTCCCAGAGCTTGTTGCCAGTTCGTGCCGTAACCTCCTCGTTGAAGTGGTTACTCTTCCCTTCCTGTGTATTCTCTCTGAGTTTATCTCAGCCTGTGGATTTGCTATTTTCTCTGTGGAGTTTTTTTCCCTGCAGAATCATCCTGCCGCATCCCCAATTTGGATTACCCGTGAGTTTTCTCGTACTTTCTCTGTGTGTTGGGGACTACCCGCAAAGTGGATTACCGGACTCTTTTCGTTGCCGTGCATGTTTCAGTGAGTTTTCTTGTACTTTCTCCGTTTGTTGGGACTACCCGCAAAGTGGATTGCCGGACTTGGTTGCCATGCATGTTGTCTCGTTGGACCTGTGTATGAATTATTAATAAAGCACGCCAGTTCTCTGCCTGGTGTTGTGCGCTTGGGGTCTTCCACAAACCCTAACAGTATTCATCATTGTCTTTGTTAGTTAGAACATGCCTAAAACAAACCCCAGCTAAATTTAAAAGCTGATAGCTAAATAAGCTATTGTTTTGTGCGATTCATTATTTGACTAGTCGATTAATCGTTTCAATAATCAATTAGTCGCCTATCAAAATAGTCTTTAGTTGCAACACTAAAACCAACAATTTTTTTGTGTGTTTAATTTCCATCATTTGTAATTGCGTTCAAAGGGTTTATCTATTCATGTAGCCACCTTTTTTATACTGAATTGTATTAAAATATTTTTTCTTATTTTAAATCTGTTTCTTTTATCACTATTTCAGATAGGGAAAATGCCAGAGAGTAGGCATTTTTATTGGTACTTCCCAATAGGGGTGAGAATCTCACGATTTGATTCTTGGGGCCACGATTCGATTCAAAATCAATTCGATTCATAATTAATTCTTGATTCAATACATGCACCAATTTGATTCTAGACTGCTGTTTTGAGTTACTTTTTCCCATTTGACAAATAGATTGCAAAAAAGAAAAAAAAACTCAAAAAACAACAACACTGAATCAAATGCAAATCTTCAGTGAAATTTATTTTCTTATGCTTCCCAGTTTAGTCCAATATGAAACATAAATGTCAGTTAAGCCGACTGCAATGATTTGAAACATGTTGCTGGCAGTATTCTGCAATCAGCAATTACAAAGCAAGGCAGTCCTGAGACAAATGGTAAAAAAATAATAATAATACAAAAATAAAAACTTGTGCAAAGTTAAAACTGGTGGTAACTTTTGGTATCATTTCTCAGCAACTTCAACAAATGATTGAATTCGTTTTTCCTCCTCCATTGCTCACAAATACTCCACTGCTGCTGCACTTCATGCTCACGCCAAGGAGGTGTATCTGGGAAACTGGCCTGGCGTGGTGACATAGCAACTTCTGTAGGATTTAGCGAGCTAAAATATTTATAGTTCTCTGGTCAGGAAAAAAATTAAATATAAATATGAATCGATTTTGGAATTTGTGAATTGATTTTGAATCAGTTGAAGATAGAATCAATTTTTTTTGTTTGAGCAGATCTCCCCCCCACACTTTATGTCTTGATACATGCTCAATAATCCAGGTAAGAAAATCAAAGAAGGTTGTCAGTTCAACTGGATACAACGTTTATTGAGTTTGACTGCTAACAAACATTGTATCCAGATGAACTGATTCAACCTTCTGTGACCCCCCACCACCACCTTTACTTCCCACGTACTGCTGCTGTCTCTTAATTCTCAGATGGGTCCTCTCTCTGTTATACAGGTCTGTTGTGGGAGTGCAGGAATGAGGAGATGGAGAGATCGAGTCGAGTCAATTTCGTTTACTCGCCATGCATAACAACACCGATACAGCACAATCTCTCCTGGCAACCAGCTAACCGCTAGGCTGCTGCAAAAATGGCTCCCCGGAAACCCCAAGCCGTGCCTACGTCAGCACACTAAAATGTCTGCCTTAAAGGAGCAGCAGCCCCTGGTGAATCTACCCTCAAAAGTGTATCACCACACTGTCAAATTGTGACATAGTAGCTGAACTCCTTGGCAATAACATCCCCACCACCCATTTTTGCACAAAGTTTTCCCATCATTCAGACTTCGGGCACATTCATTCAATCGTTCATTAAGATGCATTGTTACTACCTGGCTCAGTTCGGATGCTGGAGCTTTGTTTTCACATAGGAAGCATGCTGAAGTTCGGCCTTCTGGGCTGGTTCTAATCAGATTTGTATATCCTTCTGCTGGCTGATTACTTTGACCAGCAACTCTTCTTTTCTGTGCCCGTTCCAGCTTATTGTTGTTAAACAGAAGGTGACAGGTCCAGTGGTACTTTGCTTGGTTCCTTTTAAGTGTTTCCTCTGTGCCATTACCCTCACCCAATTTTGTTGGGTCAAGAACAATTGGGAGTTCATTGATGGCTTGAAAGAGAGGAACATTGGTGGCAATCATTGTATAGCCATGATGTTTACTTAGTTAATGCATTGGTGGTGGTGATTTGGGAGCATCCTTTTTCTACTTTTTCACTGAGACATTTGCTCCAGTCAGTTTGCCATGCAGATGGCACTGGAACTGCATTGGCCATCTTAATGAACAGCATGTTATAGCAGACAATTAGAATATGCTATAGGTATAGAAAACTTCTGCACATGGATTACATTGCAGCCTTAAAGCTTCTACCACCTACACCATGTGTCTTAGCAGCGCAGAGCTCAGTAAGCAGATTATTTTCTTTCAAAGTTTCGTAGCCTTCTGGGGTTATAAATCTGGCTTCTCTGTGGTCAAAAAGGTATGGTTTGATAGCAAGATCGTTCATACATTGGACAATTCTACACAAGGTTGTCCCCAAAATAGTATTTCCGAGCCAGAATGGTAGCCGTTTTGGAAAAGTAGCAACCATCTTGGTTTTTGCATGGCTTATGGGTTTTTTCAAAAGAGCAAACCCCAAGGAGTATTTGTCCCGATTTTAGTACTTCTTTCTACTTGTGAAAGACTTTCCTGCAAAAATGCTGCTACACTTTTTAGGGGGATCCCTTTTAGTGCCATCATCTATGCATTTAGCTGTAAAGGAAATGGCCTTGGGCCAATGGTAGCATGAGTGACATGCTCTACCCGTTGAGCTGCATGAGACTATGCCGAAAGTGGTCACTTACACTTGAATTTGATGTCCCTGCCAGTGTTCTCTCCCTCTATGTCCAGCTTGAAGACAGAGTGGGAGCGAGAAGAGCAGTCATTGAGATTGGTCTGTCCTATGGAGCGGTTCTTTTTAGCCAAGTCAATCAAGTCAAACACCTGTGAGACAGAGAAAGAGAGACAGGAAAATATGGAGGAATGTTTGATTATTGTTTAAAGTGAGATGGCATTAAAGTGAGATGGCATAATATTTCTCCATACATCAGAAATTCTACACTTCTAAGTTTCACAAGAAAAACTGCAATAAACACTTAAATCTGTTAAGCTGTTCAGCCTTGAGTGAACCACTGAGGTGTGTATGTATACCTGGTCCTCAGAGGTGACCTTCTTGTAGTTGATGTTGGTTACTGTCACCTCGTTACTGGTTGACTTGTGCATATCCAACTCCGGCCTCTTGCTGGCCATGCCAGTGTACAGAAGGTCTCGCAGGGTCTCATTGTATATCTCCAGAAAGCTCACTGTGAAGGAAAACTAAGACGGAATACATAAGAGAGGCTCAGGTAAGAGTTATTGTAAGTGTCTGAGCCCACTTATATCTAAAACATATTGTATGTGTCTAAACACTTACGGCTGTGTACTGGCAAGAATTTGACGATACAATTTGATATCATGATACAAGTGATTCACATTATTGTGATATGATTCCACAAACACGGATATATTTCAAGATTTTGTGAGTTTTAGAAAAATATTAAGAAAACACTTCAGTATGTGTAAAATCGGAGTAACCGGAGCTACAGCTAGTCTGACACTGAAAACACCTTTTGTTGTTGTGGTTTCGTGCAGTGTTGTTACAATACTGCACCTGCCACTTAGTGGTCAGAGAGGTAAGCTACACAATGGCGTAGTTCCGCTGCCATGTCTCTCTGTATACAGTTTTAAGTATTGATGCCGTGTTTTTGAAAATCAATGAAGCAATGTGTAAGATAGTATTGCAATAGTCAACTGTATCGATCATTTTCTAACACCACTATTGAATACAGTGACTGCATGTTGGGTGTAGCTGTATGCTACAGTACGTATATAGCCTACAGTCTGGGATGCAGTCTTTTTGGGTTCCAATGTCTCCATGCCACATGTGTCAGCACTTATTGTGTTACTTTATAATTTACTTATGCTTCTGCATCAATGCCATACTTCAGTACATATAATTTGGTAGACATCCAAACAAAGATGATGTCTGGGTATTGTAACGCCGTGTATTCGAACCCAATTGCAGGGAAGAGGCAGTTGGTAAAGTATCAAGTCTCTTTACTGGACTTCAGCAAAACATGACAAAGAAACAAAAACAAAAAAAAACAGGGCAGGCAATAAAGCAAACTTGAATAAACAAAAAACTCTAAACTAAGCACAACACTCTCACACAGTGGATGCAGATGAGGGTTCAGGAAACAGGAGCTTAGCAATAACACTCTCACACAGAAGAGGCAGATGAGGGTTCAGGATACAAGAGCTTCCGCAGACTGATGTTAAGCCTCTCCAAGACTCGACTGCGATGTCTGCAAAACAACCCATTAAATAGTCCCCAGCACAGGTGCACATAATCACAGGCCAACCAGTACGCAGGTGCAACACACACTGGCTAATTGCAGGCCGATAGGGAAATGTCACCTGTTGGCTGCTGGTCCTCTGGCCAGTGATCGTGTCAGTACCCCACTCCCAAGGGATGGATTCCAGACATCCCAAAACCAAGGACCTAAAGTACCCAGCAGGATGGACAGAGGGGCAGCCCGAGGGCTGGGACCGATCGGGAGGGCAACCAGGACGCAGAGCATCTCCGGCGGACGGGCAGATGGATGACACCGACAGTACCGCCGTGGCAGGAGGGCCGCTGGGCACACGGACTTTGAAGGTGGCGGGCCGGCCGCTGGACAACCAGATTTCGGAAGCGGTGGGACGGCCACGGGGCAACCAGACTTCGGAGGCGGCGGGACGGCCGCAGGGCAACCAGACTTCGGAGGCAACGGGACGGCCGCGGGGCAACCAGACTTCGGAGGTGGTGGGACGGCCGTGGGGGAAACAGACCTAGGAGGCGCTCCGGGGATGCTGGGCAGCTGAGGCTCGGAGACAGTAGGCAGCTGAGCCTGACAGGTCGGCTGAGGTGGCCGGCCGAACCTTTAGAAGGAGTCGGCCAGTGTGGCGGGCGACTGGTAGTCGGACAGGACGTCGGCCGGCCGTCAAGGAACATGGGATTGGCGGAGACTCTGGGGACCACCGCTGGCCAGGCGGGTGCCTCAGAGTAGGTCCAGGGCTGGAGCCGGCTTGGCACCACCCCTCAATTGGTGGATACCAGCAGGTAGGCAGGCTGGAGGCTAGCAGGTTCAGTGCCCACAGACTGGGAGACAGGCTGTAGCTGCTTGAGAGTGGTGGTGAGGCTGGTGATGGCGTTCATCATCTGCTGCTGTTGAGCCTGGACCTGCTGCAGCTGGGAGCGATTCGCTGTCAGCTGCTGAAGCATGGGGTTGATCTCTCCAACAGAACTGGAGATGGAGCGGACGCTCCCCTCCAGTGACTGCAGCTTGTTGTGCTGTTCGCCCAAAACTGCACCTCGTAATGGCAGTGTCCAACTGCTCTAACTCTGCTGGGTCCATGTCTGGTCGAGTCTTGCTGTAACGCCGTGTATTCGGACCCAAATGCAGAGAAGAGGCAGTTGGTAAAGTATGAAGTGTCTTTACTGGACTTCAGCAAAACACACAATGAAGAAAAACAACGCTGCCAAACAGGGCAGGCAATAAAGCAAACTTGAATAAACAAAAATACTAAACCAAGCACAACACTCTCTCACACAGAGGAGGCAGATGAGGGTTCAGGATACAAGAGCTTCCGCAGACCCATTAAATAGTCACCAGCACAGGTGCACATAATCACAGGCCAACCAGTATACAGGTCCAACGCATACTGGCTGATTGCAGGCCAATAGGGAAATGTCACCTATTGGCTGCTGGTCCTCTGGCCAGTGATCGTGTTAGGTATATTCATTAGCAGTCTTAGCATAATGTCATAGCCAGCTCTCTCTGACTACTACAATAACTCCCATTGAATATACTGCTCACTGACCTCCCAGCCTTGCTCCCCCAGCATCTTGGATGCCCTGAAGACCTGCTGCATGGCTCGGGGAATTACACCCCTGGTCTCCTCCAGGTCTCCTCCTTCCATGGTGTAGGTCTTGCCACTCCCTGTCTGGCCATAGGCAAAGCAGCAAACATTATAGCCGTCTAGCGCCGACTGCACCAGCAGTGAGAGCTCCTCAAAGACCTGAGAGCACAGCGCGGGAGATGGACACCAGTCACACTGACTGTCATCAGGAGGAACTGATGTATTCTTAAAAATCATATTTTGAAAAATGTCATCTTGGATGTTTCAAACAAGTGAAAGTTGCTGGTGATTTAAATGCATCTTCTCCCCATTTTGCTCTGAAACACCCATGCACACCCTTAGATAGAGAGAATGCAATGTGATTTTATAATCTGCAATTAAGACACTGACACTCTTCTTAGAAATGTACAATTTGATTTGCTCAAAGACAATTGTACAGGATACATGACTGTTGATGATGAAGACTCAAACATGCAGCCTCCTGTTTAAGGGACCTGTCTCTATACAAGCTGTAAATGCATCAATAGAAACACAAAAACAGCAGTCTACGATAGCAGGGTTAAGGTCACCTTACATTAAAATGCAAGCATGACAAGAGTGTTTATTTGTTAATTGTGGGAACAAGAAAATAATCCCTTATCGAGTTTCTTCAAATTTAAAATTAAAAATCAAAAGAAAAATGCTACACCCTGAAATGAGTGAAAACGGAGCATCAACACTAATTGATAGGTGAACAGTGATGACTCCAGAGTGATCCAGACCAAGATTGCCCCTAGTCTAGCCCACCAGTATCACGTCAGTGTTTACACAACACTGAAGCCACTGTCTATACCGGCTCCATCTTCTCTATTTTTCCCCATTAACACTGATACATATGATTGACACTTAAGTCATTCATAATTTTACACTGAACCTGATGGCTTAATAGGCTATTTTCATATTTTAACCTAAAAGCCTACAGAGCCATAGGCTACTGTTTACAAAAGCAATTGGTGTGTCATAGCTGTTGTGGTAGTGGGGTGTGAATTAGCCTCATCTGTAAGTGAACAGTGAGGGGGCATGGCTCACGGGAGAGCAGACCCCGATAGTGCCAAACTAAAAAACTGCCCTTTATATTCAGCAGTGAAGCTGGTCCTGGAACTGACACTGAGAGGCACAATTAAACACAGGGTGATACAGCGAAATGACATGAGAGAATAGAGAAGGAGCCGGACAGCACAGGCTCCAGCACTGCCCATCCCTTGTGTGGACAAATAGACTTTGAACTTTGTAAATGAACATGTAAATAAAAAAAAAAACCTCTGTTTCGCCAACCCGTGTCCGTCTTCCATCTACAAACCCTCCTGTGGCACAGAAGTGTTTCCACAGCTATCAAACATGTTACCATATCCTTGTTTTGTTTTTGTTTTGTTTTTTGCAGTAGTCTCCATTTTAGGAAGACTGCTTTTAAATACATTGCTTAATTCGCCGATTCTGTGTCATGGACAGAACCAGCTGTCAATCGAAAAACAGCACTCGTTCTGTTGTTACTACTGCATCGCATCCGAAGAGTGTACATTGTGTCTATTATTGGCTTTATAATCAAACAGGCCAACAGACGCTAAGTCTGGGATTCCAAACAGGAGCAGAGTGTTCTGTTCTCTGGCTCTGTCCATTCCACAAAGAACAAAAAAGAGAGAGAAAATGCGTCCACTGTTCTGCCATCAGAAATAATAAAATCAAAGAACAATGTCAGCTAATGACGAGAAAATAGAAATAACGATAAAAGTTAAATAAATAAATTGGGAAAATAATGATAAACCCCTAAAATATATAGTAAACCCATGAAGTTTGAAATAACACATATATAGCCTAGGTGGCAACATGCTGGTAAATATATTAATTCATTGCCTTTTTATTGGGCATCAACCTCACATTTACATGTATTGTGGAAAAAATACACTTGAAGCCTAAATAACCGCTTCAGGTCACAGTTTTTTTTAAAGCAATATATTTATTGAATTTTGTTTGCAAATTACATCAAAACAAGTAATAGCACAGTACAGCAAACATTTTCACCCTACCCCCCCCATAACCCCGTCCCTATAACAAGTAATACAATTCAAAGCAGGGTTAAAGAAGATAATAAAGATAAAAATTAAATTAATAAAAATAATAAAATAAAATAATAATAACAATAATTTCTTCCACAGACTGATAAGAGGGTGTGGTTTTTTTTCAGTTGCTTTTACGCATATAAACAATCAGATAGAGTTGTTCTACTCCCCCAGAGCTTGTTCTTGCTGAAGCAAGTTACCAACATTAGTATTACGTCTTAAGAAGTACAGAAACAATCCCCAGATTTTATCAAAAACACTTTGTTTACGTCTAACAATATACATTATCTTTTCCATTGACATGTTTGAAGCCATTTCTTTAACCCACATACCAATTCTTGGTCCATCAACACTTTTCCAATTAAGAGCAATTACACGTTTTGCTTGTAATATACACATATCTATAAATCTGAACTCATTGCTATGTAAATGTGGGATGGTAGGATATAAACCAAGAATAAAAAGCTTTGGACTCAATGGTAATTTCTTTGACAAAATTTGATCAATCATATCAACAACATCTTGCCAGAAGGTTTTCACTTCCACACATTCCCATATACAGTGAAACAGTGTCCCCCTTGCCTCACTACACTTAATACAGGTATCAGGAATATTGTCATTAAACTTGTGCAATTTAACAGGAGTTATATATGTACGCATCCAGCCATTTATACTGTAGAAGCTTTAGGTTGCTGCTAACTGTCTGTCTCTGGGCCTCTTTACATGCCTCACTCCATTCTTCTAAAGATATTTCCTCCTCTATATCTCCCTCCCATAATCTCAGTTTTGTCTCTGATGATTCATCAGATCCAGATACAAATAAGTCATACATAGTTGAAATTAAACCTTTATCATAACAGTGTTTTGTGACTGCAACTTCTAATATAGAAATGGTAGGAATGTCTAATGAATGGCTTTGACAGGATATAAAACTCCTTAGCTGAAGATATTTGAAAAAATGATTCCTTGGAATGTCATACTTGGTAGATATTTCCTCAAAGGACATGAATACTTCATCCTCCTCCCTGTACATGTCTTGCACTTTCCTTAACCCCTTTTCAGCCCATAATTTAAATCCCCTATCATTTTTCCCTGGTTTGAAATTGGCATTACCCCAAATAGGACTGAAGCGTGACTGGGACATATTTATATTCAAATACTTACAAGCATCGAACCAAACATCAATCATATTCAATATTATAGGGTTGTCTGTATTTTTCTTCAGATATTTACGGTCTGCTGAATACAAATACAGGTGCAGTGGTAAGCCCGGTTTAACAGAGCAGGCTTCCAGATCAATCCAAGCTGGGGGACTTCCAGATGAGAAGTAAAACATAATCGACCTTAATTCTGCTGCCCAGTAATACCATTGGATATTTGGACATTTCAGGCCTCCTCGATCATATGGTAGATAAAGTAAAGATAGACGTAATCTAGGACGTTTATTTTGCCAAATAAAGTTGGTAAACAGTTTCTTGATTTTCGTGAACAAAGGTGAAGGAGGGGTTAGGGGAATATTCTGGAACAAATAAAGAAATTTGGGAAGTATATTCATCTTTAGGATATTAATCCTGCCGATCATTGGAATAGGTAAGGATGTCCAACGCTCTATCGAAGCAATACTAGCGTCCAGGATGGGCTCATAATTTGACTGAGCAATCTTATTCACCTCAGGGACAATTTGTATCCCCAAATATGTAAATTTGTCTGTTGGGTTGAAGGTAGAAGCATAAACAAGACCATTCTTCCTCTCTGTTTCATTCAGTAACATTATAGATGATTTGGAGTAATTAACTTTATAACCGGATATTTTCCCAAATGTTTCAATAAGGCTTAGGAGCGCTGGGATAGATTTATGCAGATTTGTAAGCATTAATATCACATCATCGGCGAAGAGTGCTACCCTGTGCTCCAGATGTCCCTCTCAAATTCCATAAATATCGCTGTGTGTCCTCACCGCTATAGCAAATGGTTCTCTCGCTAGGATAAAAAGTAAAGGCGATAAAGGGCTCCCTTGAGGGCAACTTCTACAAATGTTAAACGGTTTAGAAACCTTACTATTCATCAAAACTTCTGCAGTAAGCCCTGTACAAAGCAATCTTACCCATTTGATAAATGTATCTCCAAGGCCAAATCGTGTTAACACCTCAAACAGATAAGGCCATTCAACACGGTCAAAGGCCTTCTCTGCATCAAGTGAAAGTAAGGCCGTGTCAGGCGCCTCCCTCTGACTGTATAAAATATTGAGCACTCGTCTAACGTTATGAAAACCCTGTCTCCCTTGAATGAATCTGTTTTGGTCTTCCCCCACTACTCTAGGTAGAAGATCCTCCAATCTTCTTGCAAGAATTTTACAGAGTATTTTTGTATCAGAATTTAGGAGACTAATTGGATGCATATTTTCACATTTTGTATTTGGTTTCCTCGGTTTTGGGAGTAAAGTGATTAGGGCGCCCCTCATAGATGTAGGGAGAACACCATTCTCAAAGGATTCCTGAAACATTTCCAAGAGGGGTGGTATTAATTTGGTTTGAAATTTTTTATAAATGTCTATAGGGATGCCATCTGGACCTGCTGATTTTCCAGCCTGTATACACCCAATTTGCTTCTGCAATTTCCAATGCAGTTACATCTTGATCTAATACTCTACATTCCTCTTCCGAAATTTTAGGAATATTAAGATTGTCTAGGAATTGTGTTTGCGTGTCCAGATTAGGAGAGCACTCAGAGCTGTATAATTTCCCGTAGAAGTCTCTAAAGGCTTCATTAATCTCTGTCGGGTCCACTATAGTTCTACCACTTGGGACTTCAATACAATTAATAGACCTTTCTGTTTGTTGTTGTTTAATACGCCATGCTAGAAGTTTTCCGGGCTTTTCCCCCTGATCATAGTAGGACTGTTTGAGCCTCATTAAATCAGCAGCTGCTTTATTAGCTGCCAGTTCATTGTACTGTGATCTAAGCAGTAGCAGTCTTGCATGAACATCTGTAGGTATATTTCTACTATTATATATTTCTGTTTCCAGTTTTTTAATTTCCTCATCTAATGTCTTCATTTCAAGTCGTGTAGCCTTTTTCTTGGAGCTAGTGAAGGAAATGATTTGGCCCCTAATAAAGGCTTTGAAAGCCTCCCACCTTGTACTAGCAGAAGTCTGGGACTTGTTACATTCAAAATACAGGTCAATCTGCTTATATAAGAAATCTATGAATGTAGGATCCGCAAGCCACCCGGGTTGAAAACGCCATCTCAGGGGTCGCACACTAAGTTATTATCTTCATAGGTCAAGGATACTGCAGCGTGGTCAGACAGAACTATACTACTATAATGAAATTCATCTATTTTGGAGACAAGTAGTGCTGAAACCAAAAAGTAGTCTATGCGTGAGTGAGTTCTATGAGTACCGGAATAGCAGGAATGTTCTACTGCGTTCGGTTTACCATGCCTCCAAACATCAAACAGATTCAATTCCTTCATAAAATGGTGTATCGTCTTTCTGGACTTACTGTGGGTATCATCTAAACCAGTTGACCTGTCTTTTGAAGGATCTGACGTACAGTTAAAGTCACCAGCTATTATGTATTTCCCAGGATGATTTGAAGCAGTCAAAAACACACTATTATAGAATTTAGAGTCATCTTCATTGGGGCCGTAAACATTTATCAAAGTTAAGGTTTCAGATAATAACCTACCCTGGACTATAATATACCTCCCTGCAGGGTCCTTAACTACATGCTGTACCCGTAATGGAACCGATTTATGAATTAGTATCATAACCCCTCTAGCATGAGTGGTGTAAGGAGCAGACAACACTTGACCCTGCCATCGTCTTGCTATTTTGGGAATGTCCTCATCCACCATGTGTGTTTCTTGTAAAAAAACGATTTTTGAATTCAAGGATTTTATCCTGCTCATTACCTGCTTCACCTTTGTGAGTTTGATCAAACCCCTACAATTCCACGAAGTAAATTTTACCTTGCAACTCTCTGACATTGATTCCGGTATGTTATATTAGGAACAGTAGTGAAAAAGTACTTTGACAAACCACACCCGCTGATGAAAGAATAAACAATAAAATGAAACCACAAAAACCCACCCTCAACCCCATTTGAACCTAAAGTCCAGGAACTCTGGACATCCCCTCCCATCCCACGTTTAACTACCGCTAAAACGAGTTTCTCTACCTTTTATTTTCTTCTCGCTCCAGCTCGCTATCTTACTTTTTCTAAATACTAATCACACATAACATCAGTAATGAACTGTGCAACGCTTACAACATGTAGGCATATATAACATTAACCACCCGAACACATACTCAAACCTGGAACCCGTGCATGTAGACTGGAAGACAAGGAGAGGGAAAAGTCTGTAGCCTGGTCACAAGAGTCCGCGATGCATTTGGGCCTTCCTTCCTCCGACAGGCACACAAACCGATGATGACTCTGTCGCTTAGGCCTAGGCCTACTTGGATGTGCCCATGTCATTTCGGCTGGTGCTTGGACATTGTCTCTCATTCAGGGTTAAGGGCATTCCACAAAAGCTGAATAGGCCAGCTATAAACGAGACTCCGTCCTGTCCAGGTAGAAAAATAAAGCTGAAACAAAAACAAAATGGCGACAGCCCGAACACGTAGCTACATCTTTCATGTAAATGGAAATAAAATAAAATAAAGTGGGCTTAATAGGCTACTGCGTCAGTCCTTATCCGAGGGATTGAATAAACCTCTCCACTTCTGCTGGGGTTTGAAAGGTGTGGGGTCTCTCGTCGTGTGTTACCAGGAGCCGGGCTGGAAAGATGATTCTGTGCTTGTGGATCCCCCGTCTCTCAGCTTCTTCCGGACCTGATCGTAGTCGCGCTGCATCTTGTGCACCCCAGCAGAGAGGTCGGTGTGAAAACGGACTGACGTGTTCTTGTAAAGGACCTGTCCCTTGGTTTTGGCTGCCTTTAGTACTCGCTCCCTGTCCTTAAAGTTCATGAACCTCATTATCAATGTCCTTGGACGACCTGTGCGAGAGTCTACCGGAGCGCCGATTCTATGAGCTCGCTCCACTACAAAGCCCTCCCACGGATCCATGTTCAGAGCCTCCGGCAACCACTTCTCCAAAAATGCAGGTGCATCCTGGCCCTCTTCTTTCTCCGGTAGGCCCACCAACCTTACGTTATGTCGCCGACTCCTGCATTCCAAGTCATCCCCTTTGTCAGTAAGGCTTTTGACGGTGCTTTCCAGCGTGCTAACTCGGAGCGTTAGCTCCTTCACGTCGTCCTCCACGTCAGAAATCCGTTGTTCAGCCTATTCCATGCGACCCATGCATTCCTGTATTTGTTTCTTTACATCCGCAATTGTCGCTTGCACTCCATCAATTTTCTTGTAAAGTCCACTTTTCAAAGACTGTATGGCTTTCATGATATCTTGGTTGCTATTCTTATCTGTGTCTAACATTTCGTCATCTTCTTCCTCGTGGTCGTCTTCTTCGTTAGCCATATTTTCAACCTGCATGGCATCGCTAACCTTCTCAGCCTCTTCCTCGTGTCGCGATTTCCTTTTCTTCTTCTCTTTCTCTCTCTTTTTCTTTTCTTTCGGGTTTTTCCCTGACATTTTAGTTCTGGGTACTCTTATACACGTATTGCGTGACTTTGGACAAGATTCGGATTAGTATTGTAGGATTAATTTACACGGTAGCTGCAGAGCTTGAGATGTGCGACCTCCTAGTCCCTCGCCATAACCTTCAGGTCACAGTTACGCCTGTGAGATGCGAGTCTGCATGGAGCCGGTAAAGACAGCCGCATAGATTAAAATGAGAGCATGTGATGTTCGAGTAAAAAACACATCTGATACCCTTGCAGTCTAGACATGGGGTGAAGAGTGTGTGAACAAGCTCTGATCTTGAACATATAGGAGATTGCAGTCGTTTGGTAAATGATTTAAAATTTGTTTTGAGTTTTCATTTGGATTTACATCGTTATCAGGCTTTGTTGAACTGAGCACTTGCTAGTTTCAGTCTCTGAGCTTCAACAGCTGGGTAAGCTGACGTGGGTCGCACCCTCAATTTCTTCTTTTGTTGTGAAAATCAGACGGGGGTGGGTTCAGCTGTGGTACTTCCTGGTATTTAAACACACAGCTTCACTGTAGCGTCAGCGGAAGCATCAGCCCATGTGTGTCAAGCCCTCACTGTGTTAAGATCAAATTGGGTAAAGACCTGCGACTCACTTACAAAGCCCTTCACCAACTGGCTCCCCCATACCTCACCAACCTCCTCTCCCCCTACCAACCCTCTTGGTCCCTCAGATCCACCTCAGCCTCCCTTCTCTCCATCCCCAGGTCCAACCTCCGCGGTTTTGGTGACCAAGCCTTCTCCAGGGCAACTCCCAGGCTCTGGAACTCACTCCCCCTTAAATCATTAAGAGACTCAGATTCCCTCCCACTCTTCCAATCCCATCTCAAGACACACCTCTTCTCCATTGCCTTCTCGTGCCCGCCCCCTCTTATCCACCTCTAATCTGAGGCAGACTAAGGACCGAGCACTCGACCTGCTGCCCCCTCCTCTTGGAACTCCCTCCCTAAGCACATCAGAGACTGCTGCAGTCTGCCCACATTCAAGTCATTAATCAGGACTCGCCTCTTCAGACTTGCTTTCATCTGTGATTAATGTTGTGTTGCATGTTTTTGGTGTGTTGCTTTTAAGTTTATTCTAATTTATGTAAAGCATATTTGAGTTTGATGAAAAGCGCTATATAAATAAAATGCATTATTATTATTATTACCTGTGCAAGACCGAATTTGGTAAAGACCTGCGAGTCTACCTGTGCGAGACTGAATTGGGTAAAGACCTGCGAGTCTACCTGTGCGAGTCCACCGAGCAAGGACACTGACTGGTAATTCCCTTTTCTACTATTTTCTCCCATTGCCTGCCACACCCACCATGTGCTACAAAGACATTCCTGTCATTCAAGGTTATCAAAAAAAAAATTGCATGTGTCACAAACAATGCAACCCTGAGAACCTCTATTCATTCAGGAAAGCCTCCTCTACCCACTCCTCCTTTACTTTTGGGTTATGGAATTGCCAACCAGCTGTAAATAAAACAGAATTTATCCAAGCACTTACTAATCTGTCACACATTCAGGTACTAGCCCAGACTGAAACCTGGATAATCCAGAAAATACTGTCACACCAGCCGTACTCTGTTGACTCTGCTTTCTCACACACACCCCGTTCTATTGGGCGTGGAGGTGGTACGGGTATCCTCATTTCCAAAGACTGGAAATTCACTAAGCTTTCTCTGCTAAGCCACAGCTCCTCCTTTGAATACCATGCAGTCATGGTTACTGCTCCTATTAAGCTATTTGTGGTTGTCATATACCACCGACCAGGGTGTCAGCTGGAGAACTTTGTAGTCGAACTAGACATGTTACTCTCAGCCATTCCTGACGATGACACACCACTGATTATCATGGGAGATATTGACATCCTTACTGACAAAACCCAAGTAACTGAATTCCTGTCTCTTCTGTCCTCCTTTGACCTCAGACAGATCCCCACCCCTCCCACACACAAAGCAAACAATACTCATAATCTGATCTTGACTCGGAACTGCTCCACAGCAAGTCTGACTGTCACCCCCTACATCTGTCAGACCAGTTCTTTATTCAATTCACGGTCTCCTTACTGAAACATCCTCATGTTCCTCCACAAAGGGGTTCCCTTCCACGGAAACTTCTGGTCCCTTACACTGACCAAGCTCTCCAATGAGATCTTGGCTTCCATGCCTGCTCAGAATGAATTCTCTTCACTCCCTGTCAACGAGGCTACAGACACACTATGTTCCTCACTAGCCTCCTCTCTTAACAATTTCTGCCCTCTAGCATCAAAACCTGCTCGTAATGCCCCCCTAGTCCATGGCTCACCGAGATCATCAGAGAGCAAAGGGCGGGGCTCAGAGCAGAGAGAAAATGGCATAAAACCAGAGTCTACTGACCTCAGTGACTTTAAGTGTCTCCTAGCATCATTCTCCTCCAGCTGAAAAACAGCTAAGACCACTTACTATCAGAACAAGATCTGTGGTCCACTGATGCTCGAAAAATGTTTTTGCTTTTAACTCACTCCTCAATCTGCCTCCTCCTCTGACCTCCACTCTGCTCACTCCTCACATGTTCGCGTCATACTTCACTGATAAGTTTTCTGCCACCAGTAACCAGTTCTCTGAGCCTGACCAACTCTGTCTGCCGCTGCCAGCTAACAGTGCCTCATTCATCTCATTCTCCCCCCTGACCAAGGAGGAAGTCTCTGAGCTTCTGCTGGAATCATCCGACCTGTCCACTTGACCCGATATCAACCAAACTCCTACAGACCATTTCCCCCGCACTTAACCACACAGTCACACTCATCATCAACTCCTCACTTAGAACGAATGTATTCCCCACCACATTTAAGCAAGCTCGGGTCACCCCGCTGCTCATAAAGCTACACTCAACCCAGCCCAGGTTGAAAACTACAGACTGGTCTGACTCCTACCCTTTCTTTCAAAAATACATGAGCGCGTGGTCTTTAACCAAGTCTCTGAATTCCTTTCTGAGAATAATCTGTATGAGCCGAACCAGTCTGGCTTTACGCGGGGTCACTCTACCGAGACTGCACTCCTGTTGGTAATAGAATCACTGCGTTTGGCTAGAGGTGCTGGTCAGTCCTCAGCTTTCTTGCTGTTAGATCTGTCAGCTGCCTTTGACATGGTTAACCACCAAATCTTCCTCTCTACTCACTGAGCTTGGGATCTCAGGATCTGCCCTCCGCTGGTTTATGTCCTACCTCTCAGGGAGATCTTTCAGAGTATCTTGGAGGGGAGAAGTGTCCAAACTGCACCGCTTATCCACAGGGGTGCCTCAAGGGTCAGTGCTCAGTCCCCTTCTTTTCTCAATATATACTACCTCACTTGGTGCAATCATCCACTCCCATGGTTTCTCATACCATTGCTATGCCGAGGATACCCAGCTCTTCCTATCATTCCCACCACATGACCTCACAGTCTTGGCATGGATATCGTCATGCCTGGCTGATATCTCAGCATGGATGAAAGAATGCCACCTTCAGCTTAACCTATCCAAGACTGAACTCCTTGTCATCTCAGCCAGTCCATCCTTACAATAAGATCAATATACAGCTCGGATCAACCCAACTGATGCGCACAAAGTCTGCCCGAAACCTGGGTTTCATGATTGATGACCAACTAACATTTAAGGTTCAAGTGGCCTCAATTGCTCGGTCATGCTGATTTGCCCTGTACAACATCAGGAAAATTAGACCCTACCTGTCTGAGCATGCAGCACAACTCCTGGTACAAGCTCTTGTAATATCACGCATTGACTACTGCAAATCCTTACTGGCAGGTCTCCCTGCATGCACTTTCAAACTGCAAATGATCCAGAACGCGGCAGTGCATCTGGTCTTCAACCAACCCAAAACAGCACATGTCACTCTGCTGTTCATATCCCTCCACTGGCTCCCAGTTACTGCCCGCATCAAATTCAAAACCTTAATGCTCACTTACAAAACAGCAACTTAAACAACTCCCGCCTACCTGAATTCCCTCATTCAGTTCTAAACTCAGTCCAGCTCACTATGCTCTGCCAATGAAAGGCGCCTGGCACTTCCGCCACAACGGGGCCCTAAGTCACTAGCCAGACTCTTCCCTTCTGTAGTTCCCTGGTGGTGGATGAGTTACCAAACTCCATTTGATCCACTGAGTCCCTCTCCATCTTTAAGAAGAAGCTAAAGATCAGCTCTTTCTCAAACACCTGCACACCTGATGTTATTTAAAAAAAAAAAGAAAAAGAAAAACTTCTATGCACCCTACGCATTGCCTTTGTGCGCTGCCTATTGACACCTACGTCTTATCGGACTTGAACCTAGTTTTTTGGCACTTACTTGCATTGTCGCCTCCTGACTAGATCCTTGCTTGTGTTGTATTAACTCTCAGATGTGCGTCGCTTTGGATAAAAACATCCGCTAAATGAAATTGTAACATTGTAAACGTGCTGCTGTACCTCCTGCTGGGAAGCATGCGGGCCAAACACCTTGTCCAATTTGAACTTGTATTGCTTCTCACTGTCTCTCGCTTGGCCTGTATGAGACTGGGGGTAGGAGAGGAACAGAGAGAATAAATGTTCTTAACTTTTTTGGCAGTGGATAATACATTTACAACTAGTCACCATATCAGAAATTAACTTCCATTCTAAATATCCCCGTTGCTGGTAATAAAAACAAAGGGGTTGGTAAAATTTGGAATAAGTGACCTGCAAAAAAATAATTAAATAAAAACTGTCTTTCAAATAAGTTTCTGGAAGTGTTGGGATGTCAGTGAGCGATCTCACCTCCTGGGTCTTCACTAGCGTCAATGTCATCTTGTTGTCACTGCCAGAGAGCTGGATGTGCTTAATCAGGCCTCCGCCCACCAGGGGGCGAACTCTGCAAAACACCCTGATGTTACCCTGCAGCGGAGAGAGATGGTGACAGACCCAGCGTCATAACTCAGACAGAAGAAACGAGCTATAACATAGGCTGCATAACACGGCATATGTTTTCGGTTTACAATCCCCTTGAAAGATGGCTGTGATTGGTTGAGCGTGAATACTGTCGTCATACAGAAGAGACCCTCAGAAGAAACCCTCCATCTCTTCTGTGTGTGTGTGTGTGTGTGTGTGTGAGAGAGCGAGAGAGATAAGAAAAGAACAGTGTAAATTGTCAATGTGTGAGAGAGAGATATATAAGAAAAGAACTGCATATATTTTCAAACCCGAAACACTACCAACCTCAAGATATGGATATAAGAAAGAAATATAGCGACAAATTAAAACAATATAAACACACATTAAGAATGAAAAAACAAAGCCATGTAAATAGAACCCTACAGGGAATAGAAAATTCCCTGAATCAAAACCAGTTCTGGGAAATGTGGAATAATTTGAGCACTACAAAACCACAAGACCTGCCTATCCAAAATGGAGAAATTTCGAAAAATCATTTTGAAAATATCTATTCGGAAATCCAACAAGAACACTCAAATTCCAATTACAATCTGATCAAACAGAAATTACAGTTGCTCGAATGCACTATAAAAGACAACCAAAACCCACTGGATTTTCCAATAACACAAGAAGAATTGGCACAGAAGCTCAAATCCTTAAAACCCAATAAAGCGTGTGGCCTTAACAGCATCAGAAGCGAGATGCCTAAAAAAAACACCTGAGCTGCAAAGAGCAGTACTCAAATTATTCAGCATCGTTCTAAATTCGGGATATTTTTCTGACATCTGGAGCAAAGGGCTTATAACTCCTATTCATAAAAATTGAGACAAATTGGATCCTAATAATTTCAGAGGCATTTGTGTGAGCAGTAGTAGATAAGATTTAATAGTAGTAAATAAGTAGTAAATAAGTTCATAAATAAGATTTCCATACCAGATCGGTCGAGGCCCAGGTTACCAACGACCGCCACCGGTACTGTTAACTAGCAGGGTGCCGGTGGAAACTATGCTACTGTTGGGCGAAGGAGAAGGAGAGGGGGAAGGCATGTCCAGAGGCAGCTAGAGAGGAGGAAGGGTAGGCGTGTGGAGGTGAGAGTCAGAACTTTGAATGTTGGCACTATGACTGGTAAAGGGAGAGAGCTGGCTGATATGATGGAAAGAAGAAAGATAGGCATACTGTGTGTGCAAGAGACCAGGTGGAAGGGGAGTAAGGCCAGGAGTATTGGAGGTGGGTTCAAACTCTTCTACCATGGTGTGAATGGGAGGAGAAATAGGGTAGGGGTAATTCTGAAGGAAGAGTATGTCAAGAGCATGCTGGAGGTGAAGAGAGTGTCAGACAGAGTGATGAGTATGAATCTGGAAATCGAAGGTGTATTGCTGAATGTTATCAGCGCATATGCCCCGCAAGTTGGGTGTGAGATGGATGAGAAAGAAGAACTCTGGAGTGAGTTGGATGACGTGGTGGAGAGGGTACCCAATGAGGAGAGAGTGGTGATTGGAGCGGACTTCAATGGACATGTTGGTCGAGGACACAGAGGTGATGATGAGGTGATGGGTAGGTATGGAGTCAAGGAGAGGTATGTGGAAGGACAGATAGTGGTGGATTTTGCGAAAAGGATGGAAATGGCTGTGGTGAATACATATTTCAAGAAGAGGGAGGAGCACAGGGTGACGTACAAGAGTGGAGGAAAGTGCACACAGGTGGACTATATCTTATGTAGAAGGCACGATCTAAAAGGGATTGGAGACTACAAAGTGGTGACAGGGGAGAACGTAGCTAGGCAGCATTGGACGGTGGTGTGTAGGATGACTTTGGAGACCAAGAAGAGGAAGCGAGTGAAGACACAGCCGAAGATCAAATGGTGGAAGTTGAAGAAGGAAGACTTGTGTTGGAGTTCAGGCAGGAGGTAAGACAGGCACTGGGTGGTAGTGAAGAGTTGCCAGATGGCTGGGCAACCACTGCAGAAATAGTGAGGGAGACAGCTAGGAAGGTACTTGGTGTGTCATCAGGACAGAGGAAGGAAGACATGGAGACTTGGTGGTGGACTGAGGAAGTACAGCAAAGTACACAGAGGAAGAGGTGGGCAAAGAAGAAGTGGGATGGACAGAGAGATGAAGAAAGTAGACAGGAGTACAAGGAGATGCAGCATAAAGCGACGAGAGAGGTGGCAAAGGCAAAGGAAAAGGCATATGGTGAGTTGTATGACAGTGTAACGGTGCGGCTGCCCGTCACCGCAGAATTAGCCGGCATCCTACATTCCGGATCAGAATAAACTAGACGGACATCAATATTGACAAACAAGTGTTTATTAGCGCACATGATTCACACACACACTCCGACAGTCAACGTCGCTCCACAATATACAGACAGCATCGCAACGTGATCGTTCCCCCGTCTGCAAGACATAAACATAAACACAAATGTAATATTACCTGGCGTTCAGATCGGCCGGCTGAATGTTAAGAAATTATGGACTGTTTAGCACATGAACTCATCAGGTACTCACTGTTGCAGTTGACAGTCTTCCGGTTTTGGATGGGGAGAGAACCCGACAGAAAGTTGGAGCGGACATTTGAACTGTGGAGGGCATGACGTCATAATTGAGATGGGGTTAAGTGCCTGGGATTAGAGGGGTGTTTGGGGCTATGATAGATATGTATGGTTATTTATGGTGTTGTGTAATGAATTGAGTAATTGTCTTTTGATATAGTTGTTTATTGTAAGATTTTAGATGTATTTAATGATATTTAAACAGAGAAAGTATATTTTTGTAGTTGATTGATTTGAGTAAAGTGCAATGGGTTGGACCAGGGAATGAAATGCCAGGCCAGGTTTGGGTTATGGGAGATTGGTCTGAGGTGAGCAGGGGTCAACACCTGTGTATAGGTCAGGAACTTTGAATGCCAGGATTGAGTGTTATCTTTTGAGTTTAATTATTGAAGGTAAATTGTAGTTTAAAGTTTAGTTAGGAATTGAGATTATATTGGGAGTTTTTTTTGTTTTTGTTTTATTTTTTTCCCCTCTCCTGACCAGCAAAACTTGATACCATAACCAATACAATAAATCCATCTTGCCATTTTTAATAACACTACCTCCAGTGCGTCACTGCTCGGCCAGCTTGGCTACAGACAGGTTAGACACTAAAGAAGGAAAAAAGGACTTGTACCAATTGGCTAGAGAGAGGGACCGAGCTCCAAAGGATGTGCAGCAAGTTAGGGCGATCAAGGATAGAGATGGAAATGTGCTGACAAGCGAGGAGAGTGTGCTGAGAAGGTGGAAGGAGTATTTTGAGGGGCTGATGAATGAAGAAAATGACAGAGAGAGAAGGTTGGATGATGTAGGGATAGTGAATCAGGAAGTTCAGTGGATTAGCAAGGAGGAAGTGAGGGCAGCTATGAAGAGGATGAAGAGTGGAAAGGCAGTTGGTCCTGATGACATACCTGTGGAGGCATGGAGATGTTTAGGAGAGATGGCAGTGGTGTTTTTAACTAGATTGTTTAACACAATCTTGGAAAGTGAGAGGATGCCTGAGGAGTGGAGAAGAAGCATACTGGTACCAATTTTCAAGAACAAGGGCGATGTGCAGAACTGTAGCAACTACAGAGGTATAAAGTTGATCAGCCACAGCATGAAGATTTGGGAAAGAGTAATAGAAGCTAGGTTAAGAGGAGAGGTGATGATTAGCGAGCAGCAGTATGGTTTCATGCCACGAAAGAGCACCACAGATGCGATGTTTGCTTTGAGAATGTTGATTGAGAAGTATAGAGAAGGCCAGAAAGAGTTGCGTTGTGTCTTTGTAGATTTAGAGAAAGCATACAACAGGGTGCCAAGAGAGGAGGTGTGGTATTGTATGAGGAAGTCAGGAGTTGGAGAAAAGTATGTAGGAGTGGTGCAGGATAAGTATGAGGGAAGTGTGACAATGGTGAGGTGTGCGGTTGGATTGACAGATGGGTTCAAGGTGGAGGTGGGATTACATCAAGGATCGGCTCTGAGCCCTTTCTTGTTTGCAATGGTGATGGACAGGTTGACGGACAAGATCGGGCAGGAGTCTCCATGGACGATGATGTTCGTGGATGACATTGTGATCTGTCAAGTGGAAGTGAGGTATGAGGTCCACTCAGTCTTTCCAGCTACACTAGATGGGACAAGCATCCAGCAGAAACCCTACATGCTGAATTTTGTAGAATGAGGAAAACACCAAACAAACGCACGTAGGGCAGAATTAGGCCGGTTTCCATTATTGATAAATGTACAAAAAAGATCTCTAAATTTCTGGATGCACTTAAATACAAGCCCAAGAAATACATTGCACTTTAAAGCTCTGAGAAACCAAGAACTGAACCCCGAAAACAGTCCCCTGAAGCAGCTGGTTCTGAGACTCACTAACCCTTTAACAAATACTAAGAACAACCAACCTCAGGCCAGCACTGCATTCCAAACAAACATTACGATAAATCAGGCTATAAAACAAACCAACATAAGGATAAATCACACTATAAAACAAAGCAAGAACAATTATTTGAAACATTGGAACACTGAAATCAAAACTCAAAACAAACTAGAAGTCTAGCGGGCCCTAAAAACAAACTATGATTTGGAAGAATACCTCTTAACTGTCAGAGACAGGAAGCAACGACAGATCCTCACCCAATACAGGCTCAGTGACCACAGTCTAGCCATTGAAAAGGGGAGACACAAAAAGACGTGGTTGCCAAAAGAGCATCGAACGTGTGGTCAGTGCATGACAGATGAGGTGGAGACAGAGTTGCACTTCCTCCTTACATGTGAAAAATTTTAAAAACAGTGACAGGCTTTTGTCAATGAGCTGGAACATGCGATTCCAGAGTAGCAGGAAATGGACGACGCAGGTAAGCTGCGGGTGGTCCTGGGAAGGGGGCGAGCGGCGAGCATTGCAGCAAGATCTATATTTTCCTGCCACAACCTGAGAGACAGTGGGTGACGACACCTATTGCTACTGTTGTTGTTTGATATAATACTCATTGTTGTTGTTGTTATTATAATCATTGTTGTATTGTGTTGTTGTTGTTTTACATGTTTTGGCAATATGTACACAACAATAAAGCACATATTGAACTGAATTGAATTGAGAGAGAGAGAGAGAGAGAGAGAGAGAGAGAGAGAGAGACCCTAACGCATGCTGCCTTCCCTTCTGACGCCGACAGCGAACGTTAGGATTGATGCTAGATCCAACGGGTTGTAGGCACGGAAGTAGCCATGATTGGCTTTTGCGTTGGTCAATAGACAGCACGGAACCTCGAAGAGCACTGACTTAAAACAAACGATGCGCACTGAAACATTTAGCTAGCTAGCTTACAACTGACCTTAACACTGCCAGATCATACTGTAACGCTAGCTAATGTTAATGCTTGCTAACATTGGAAATTCAAAAATAGTTTAAACCATAATTCTAACCCTAACCAACAACCAATCACGTCTACTTTCGTGCCTACACCCTGTTCCAGAGCCCTAGAAAGAGAGAGTTACGTCAATGAGGGGTCAGAACGCGAGAGGGTCACGTGGTTCATGTAGCCGCCAAATAGTTCCAAACGAAGCTTGGCGGGTCATTTCTGCGATTTCTGCTAACTACTAACCAATATTTTCAGATTTTTACATTTATATATAGATATAGATATATTCCAACGTGACACATATTGTATGCGCATGTGCAGGAATTGACGAGCTGTCACGCTTTAAATTACATCGTTAATTTGATTCAAACGTGCTTGTAAAATGGTCATCATTAAAATGTCAACTGTAGCTTCTTGCCTGTAAATGAACATTTGATTAATGCGAGAAACATACCTTCGCCATAGAAATCCTATTGCCCCGGGTCGCACTGTTTGGAACTATCCGGGGCTCCCATGATCCGCCATTTCTGTTATATAATTGGCCCATTGACGTCTACGGAGTTGACGTAACTCTCTCTTTCTAGGGCTCTGGTTCGATCTAGCCGCCTATGTCATCAAAAGTATGCGCGCGCATTTTAGGTAACGGAAGTGAAATGCTACCCCAAGACTCCCATTCATTCACGGATTCAGACGAGGAAGAGGAGATTACAAAGTTTATTCAGAAGTATAAGCAGCATCAAAATGTCCGGTTGTTGTGTGTTTGGCTGTACGAATCGCTACTCTACCAACAGCGGACTGAAGTTTTACCGAATTCCGACGGGATCACGGCCATTTCAGAGCAACCGGAGGTGCCTGTGGTTGGAAGACATCAAACGTATTGATGAAAACTGGACTGAGGACCCAATCCAAAATGCTGGCGTTTGCAGTGCCCATTTTATATCAGCTAAGTATTGTATTTAGAAATCACGTCAGGACACAGCGCTGTCGCTCGACACAACCTCTACGTTGCATTCTTTATTTAGATTAACCCAGCATCACAGGCAGACCCGATCAAACAACCCAGAGCCCGCAGGCATCACCAATCGATCCCAGCACAATAGAACAGCACCAAATCAAATGCAGCACTGTCGATGTGTGCAGACACAACATCCCCCCCCCCCCCCCGGCAGGATTTCAAACATGAAAGGTTGACACAAAGTCCTCCAGGTGGCCAGGGCGTAAACGTGTGCGAACAGGTCGCGGGGCGGCCTGAGGCTGGGCAGGCCGAGGTGGGGAGGGAGAAGGCAGGGGAAGCTGAGGCCCAGGAATGTCTGGGGCCCGTGTAGGAGCTGCATGAAGCCCCAGGGCGTCTCGCCACGCTGAGGGAATGGCTAAGGTTGTGTCACCAGCTGTGTGTGGTGGAGCTGACACCTTCCGTAGACGACTGGAGTGCCACCGAGTACCATCACTGAGGAGGTAGGTGGCTGGGCCCAGCTGACGGGTGACTTGGAGAGGAGAGGACCAGTATGAAGCCATTTTATTGTCCCTGTGGGGCCTGCGGACCCTGACCCAGTCTGACACATTGATGTCTGGCACCCTGGTTCATTTTGACTGGCCAAACCGTTGCTTCATCTGCGTCTGCTGACGAGTGACTGAGGCTCTGACCCCAGAGGGAGGTGCCTGGGGTGTGGAGGGGCGGAGCTTGTCAAGGGGCATGCACAGTTCCCGGCCTAGCATGAGAGAGGCTGGGGAGATGCCTGTGGTCGAGTGCTGTGTGGCCCAATAGTGCAGCAGAGTGTGACGGATGGCCTGCGTAAAAGAGCACCCTTGGGCCATGTGTGCTCTGAGGCCGTTCTTCAGTGACTGGTGAAAACATTAAACGCCACCATTGGCCTGGGGGATGGTAGTACGCAGTGCGTATATGACGGATGCCTTTGCTGTTGAGATAAGCAGTGAACTCAGCAGAGACCAGCTGAGGGCCGTTGTCAGTGGTGATGGTCTTTGGGAGGCCCCAGCGAGAGAAGAGAGAGTCCAGGAAGTCGATGATGATCTGTGAGGTCACAGTGCCGGAAGTGGTGAGTTCAGGCCATTTTGAGTGTAGATCGTAGGCGACCACCATGAAGCGTTGGTGGTGGGGAACTCCATGGATCTCACCATAAATGTCCAACTGCAGGTATTCCCAGGGCTGAGAGGGCCAGGCGAGAGGTTGCAGGGGTGGGGGAGCCTGGTGGCCAGTCTTGCCACTCACAAGGCAGGCAGAACAGTCCTTCACCAGGGCCTCAATATCTCTGTCTATCCCCGGCCACCACACCAGGTCTCGGCAGCGCTGTTTGTTTCACAATGCCCATGTGGCCTTCATGCGCCATATTCAAAACACACGCACGGAGAGCAGCTGGGACTACTGTGCAAAACCCATGTGCCACGCAGGTGTCGTTCCAGCAGGAGAGCTCCTGTCTGACTCGGGCGAACGCAGCCAGCTCCTCGGGGACCTTGTGAGGCCAGCCGTTCTGGATGTAGGTGCGGAGCTGGGGGAGGACAGGGTCCTGTTCGGAAGCTGCCCTCAGCTTCTGCAGAGAGACAGTGGCCTGAAGGGGTGTGTGTAGCATTTGGACAATGTCCTTTTCCACACAGTCAGTGTCCATCTGTGGAGCTGGGGTGGAGACAGAGCG
Organism: Lampris incognitus; assembly: GCF_029633865.1. NCBI lineage: Eukaryota > Metazoa > Chordata > Actinopteri > Lampriformes > Lampridae > Lampris > Lampris incognitus. Next base: position 50,746,016 of record NC_079221.1, on the reverse strand, counting down.
AGAGAGCAGGTCGGCGACAACATTGTATCTGCCTGGGGTGAACTGCAGGCTGAAGTTGTACTGGCGGAGGCGGGTCAGACCAGCAGTGCAGCCTCAGGGGTTTGTGGCCTGTCCCAGATGTGGACAGCAGCGCTGTCAGGGCCTGGTGATCTGTCCTGAGGGTGAAGGAGCGGCCATAGAGGTAGAGGTACCACCTTTCACAAGCCCAGATACAGGCTAATGCCTCACGCTCACCCACGGAGTACCGCTGCTCGGTCACGTTGAGGGCATGGGAGACGAAGGCGATGGGCTTCTCCACACCATTCTGGGTTTGAGACAGCACAGCCCCTATCGCTGTGGCTGACGCGTCACAGGTCCCGAAGGTGGAGTCGGAGATGTCGAAGTGAGCCAACACTGGTGGTGAAATCAGTTGAGTCTTGAGATCACGCACAGTGTCACTGCATGCCTTTGACCACACCCATGGCTCGTCCTTATGCAGCAGCTGGCGCAGGGGGGCTGTGGTCGCAGAGTACTGGGGAAGAAACCTCAGGTAGTAACTTGTCATACCCAGGAAGGAGGCGACCTGGGCGGCCGAGCTGGGCTCAGGGATGGCCTGAATGGCGTCCACGTTGGATTGTAGTGGAGTTACACTGCTCGCTGACAGCTGGAACCCCACGAACTCGATGGCTGGCACAGAGAGGACACATTTCTCAGCATTGAGAGTTAGCTTGTGCTTGGACAGAGCTGCGAAGACCATGTTGAGGCGCTTGTCGTGGATTTAACTGGTGGGCCCGTGTACCACTATATCGTCCAGATAAATGGCCATGCCCAGTATGCCAGCCAGCATGGAGACCATGATTTTCTGGAAGCAGCTAGGGGCGGAGCTGAGACCGAAAGGCATCCTGGTGTAGCGAAACACTCCTGCATGTGTCACAAAGGCTGTGAGGTTTCGGCTGCTGGGGTGGAGGGGCACCTGTAAGTACCCCTGTCTGAAGTCGAGCTTGGAAAACACCTCAGAGCCATAGAACTGAGCATTGAGTTCTTCTGAGGTGGGCAGTGGATACTTATCAGGGACCACTGCCTTATTTACTGCACGTAGATCGACGCAGACACGCAGGCCCCCTGACTTCTTCTTAGCCACCACGAGGTTTGAGACCCAAGGTGACGCGTCCACCGGTTCAATGATGCTAGCTTCCAGCAGTTGTTGCAGCTCGGTGGAGACCCCATCACGGAGAGCCAACGGGATGCGGCGCAGTGGTTGGATGACAGATTTCACAGCAGGGTTGAGGAGAGGTTGATGGGCGAAGACGGAGAGGCAGCCCAGCCCCATAAACAGCGATGGCCACTTCTGCTGCCAAGGCGTGGCAACAGTCAGGATTGCTGCCCCCCTTGTGTCTAAGAGAGAGAACCCCAGAGCGGAGAACAGGTCCAGGCCCATTAGGTTGGCCCCACGGCGGGCCACATGAAAAACTGCATTGGGCACCAGCTTGGTTCTACAGTGGACAGTCACTTGGAGAGAGCCAACCAGATCGATTTTGGAGTCACCATACCCACAGAGGACAGCTGAGGGTGCGGACAGTGGCAGTGAACCGAAAAATTGACTGTAGGTATCAACATTCAGGAGAGACACACCTGCACCGGTGTCCAACAGCAGGGGGATGCGCACATCATTAATGTTGACTGTACATGATTTGAATGACACTGGCCCAGAGCTCACCTTGTGAATGATGGCGGTTGAAGACTGGGGGGTGTGGCCCTCTGACCCAGCCGGGGAAGATCGACAGACATTGGCAAAGTGATTTTGCTTACCGCAGCTACGGCATGTCTGGCCATGGGCAGGGCAGTTCTGGGCCCTTGAAACATGACACTGAGATCCACAGTTACCACAGGACTGTTGAGGGCGGGGCCGAGAACACTGTCGTTGCAGTTGCAAGACGTCCTCAGTGGAGTCGGCGCCCGCCTCGCTCTGGCTGGGTTGTGTCCCGAGGGGCAGCCGTGAGTAGAGGGAGAAGTCGTTGGCAGCTTGACTGGAGGTGGCCATTTGCTGTGTATTTAGCATAGCAGCACACTCAGCTGCTCTCTCAACTTGTAGTGCGATGGTAATTGCTCTGGACAGCAGCAGATCGTCTTTTTCCAGCAGGAGAGTCTCACGCACCTTTGCGTTGTTGGTGTGTTCGATAAGCTGGTCGCGAACCATCTCGTCCTGAAGCGCGCCAAACTTGCATGAGCTAGCTAGCCCTCGCAAATTAGCTACATACTGCTGCACAGACTCACCAGGCAGTTGGTGTCGCTGACGGAATATAAATTGCCGAAGGAGGGCCCTCTGTGGAGCAGCGAAATGGGTGCTCATAAGTCCCACAGCTTCGTCAAAGTTTGTGACGTTCCCCAGAGTCCCGAGCACACGATGACCTTCTGCTCCCAAGCAGTGTAGCAACAGAGCCGTCTTCCTAGCCTGGCTCACGTCGTCGAGCCCCGAGGCGATGATGTAATTTTCAAAACTATGTAGCCAGCGAGTCCATGGTACCGGAGGCTCGCCAGGTAATGCCAGGAAGGGGGCAGGTGGTGGGAGAGAGATATCAGCCATCCTCGTCGCCAATATTGTATTTAGAAATCACGTCAGGACACAGCGCTGTCGCTCGACACAACCGCTACGTTGCATTCTTTATTTAGACTGACCCAGCATCACAGGCAGACCCGATCAAACAACCCAGAGCCCGCAGGCATCACCAATCGATCCCAGCAAAATAGAACAGCACCAAATCAAATGCAGCACTGTCGATGTGTGCAGACATAACAGTAAGTTATCTATCTACTCTTTGGTTTCACTGGAATGCCTGGTTTAGATGTAGACTAATATCTAAAGTAACTGATAAGCAGCGTTAGCTCGTATTGTTCGGCTAATGTGGTGTGTCTGGCTATTTACAGGTGAGGCATCACTGGACTCACAGAATCCTGATTTTATGCCCTCTGTGTTTAAGTACACAAAACAAAGTCAGAACCCCGAGGCAAAGGTGGAAAGGTAAGAATAATTAGGCCTAACACTTCCTAATCGTTTTAGAATGACTTTTTCCCTCTTTCATTTCATGCTATTCAGTGCACTTTGGAGCTTACAGCTGCTGGCTTTGAGAAAATGGGGCTGTATTACAAATATTTACCAACTTAAGTTTCAAGTGAAGATATGGATGTCTAAGATAGGATTTTTCTCCAGTTGGTATTAAGCAAATCATAACCTAATATCTAACTAAACCAAACAGTTAAGATAGGATCTGCAAGTTAGGAATTTCCTGTAATATGGCCTCTGATCAGTATTTCTGTTCATTAATTTAGCTTTTTATGTTAAGGTACCATAGGAAAAGGAGACGAGATGAAAGGGTTTACACTCCACCAAATCAGCCTGCTCCTTCTGAAACTCCAGGACAAGTCAGCAGCATGGATCACTGGCCTGGTAAGGAGATATTTTTGTTGTGCAATCAACCAATTTGTTGTGAGTTTGTGCCGGCATATCCTAACTGTTCGCTTTTCTGTTAAAGCTGAAGAGGACGCGTCCGCGGTGGCGTAGCGGTCTAAGCATCGGCTTGGTGTCGATGCAGTTGCCCACTGGGGACTGGGGTTCGCGCCCCGGTCTCGTCAGATCCGACTATGGCCGGACTCGATGAAGCAGCAATCATTGGCAACGCTGTCTTCGGGAGGGGGGCGGAGTCGGCTTGTGTTCGTCATGTGAATGCGTCTCTGTGTGTGTCGGAAAAACAGTGGTTCGGCTTGGATTCGCCTTGTCATGAAAGTGGGGAGGCGTCTCCTTCGAGACTGCCGGCCGGAGAGATGCAGTTGGCGAACGCATGCAATACGAGGGTGGGTGTTTGAATTAAAATAGGGATCAATTGGCCACTAAATTGGGAGAAAAAAGGGAAAAATCAGAAATAAATTGAAAAAAAAAAAAAAAAAAGCTGAAGAGGACATCCCAGTCCCAAGGACAGAATATGATAATCTGAACCTGAGGTACACTCAGTTTCAGAATGACTATGTCAACCTGCAGCAGGAGTGTGAAAAACTACGGGCTGAAAATGAGAAGCTTAAAGAGGAGCTGCAGAACTCTACGTTTTCCTGTGCCACTATTAAGTTCAACATGGGACAACTGATTTTTTTCACAGGACTTTTTGGTTTACGGAAGCTGATTTCCCCAAGTGGAGCTGGCTTGACATCTTTCCTGCTTAGATCTTTCCACACACATGCTTCAGCTGTAACTGCTGCTTTCTCTGTCCTCCCCGTCCTAACACAGAGCTCAACTTTAAATAAAATTACTGCTGCATGGCTGCAGCATGACCCAAGTCTGAAATGTGAAAAAGACAGGATAAAACATATTGACTTATCCAATATATGTTTTAATTTGATGACCAGGGCTTGCAATTAACACTTAATCTCAGTCAAAATTAGGCTGTGGCTGAAAAGACTGTAAATTCTACTATATAATTTCGCATTTTTCCACTGCAAATTAATAACATCCACAGCTGGAACGCTGAATCAACAGGACACTGTGTGTAGTTCATGATAATGTGAATTTCATGCCCCGTTTATTATGACTGAGTTATAGGAAAAGGCACATTTTGATGTGATGAGGGGAGAAAATGACAGTAAAACAGAAGCAGATTTCATGTTTGCAAAACAACTAGGCCGATATCATGAACCATGAGCCAACTAGAAAAGCAGCAGGACAACAAATACTCACCCTGCCATGCAGCTACACCTGGCTGTGAGGACGTAGTTCTCGGGTTTGTTTATGATGACCCATGCCTCGTACATAGCCGTCTTATGTCCTTGTCTTTGACTTGGTAAGACTTGGAATTTCAGGACACAAAACTCAGAGTCTATGTCGTGGTATTTTACATTTTGTACGTGACCACAGACAACATAGTTGTAAGCATCCAGTGACTTATATGCCCGCAACTTCTCTCTTGTGTATACGCTCGGTTTCTCCGCCAAATATGTATATATACCTGGCCACTGGATATGAGGCCACTTAGTAACGTCCTCCACCCACTCGGTAATACCACACGGATCTGGAAGTCGGTTGCCGTTTGCCAATGTTAATTTATTCAGGTAACTTTCGCAATCTTTAGTCGTTAATCCCCTTGCATAGTTTGACAAACTAGCTAACTCCGCCATACTTCCGTTGCCTAAATGTGTGCGCATCCACACTACGTCATCACTGTTTACAAACAGTAAAAGGGTCTATATGGGAGTAGGATAGCGTACCGAAGTGGAAGTGATGTAATAACAGCGGAACTCCAAATTTTTAGTCTTTTGTTGTTAATGTTACATTAACATTAATTGAAAGTTGTTGAATGAACGTTTGTCATGAGGAGAGTCATGTTTTTGATGTCACTTTGAACTTTCTAGGTTCAAAGTGACTTCATAGGTGATCTGCAAGGGCAGTTTGAATATGATTGATTATGACCAAATCTGAATCAACCAGTAATGTATTACTGATAAAACACCAGGCCACCAAGTAATTGGATTATTTTCTCTGGTATTAATTTCACTCCTGTTATAACAGAGGAACATTTTACTAAAATGGTAAGTTTCTTTTTTAATTATCTAAAACTTAGAAATATTGTTTGTTGTTGGTATTTATAGTTATATATTTGAGCCCTTATAACAAGCTTAAGTGTTCAAAATGAAGTCATGCTTTGTAAGTTCATTGATACACACTGATAAACTATGCCATGCAACGTTACATCCAAATAATATGAAATGATAAAATGGCTTAAACAATAAAAACGATACATAGGGAAATGGTCGCCATGATTTGGGCAGCATATTTTTAATGCCTATTAAGGGCCAACGTAACTGAATCCATACCTTGGAGAATGCAGCAACATACATTAACTCGCACTCACTTGAATATATGCATGCAGTAAGGTTTAGCAACGGTGCTTTGTAACCAGAGAAATCGAATACTGGCATTAATACTGACGGAGAAATATACATTCGCCTAAGCCACAGGTTAGACGTATTCAGTTGTAATCATGTGTCACGACGAGTTATTAGCCTAGTTAGTGGCATTCACACTATTGCTTTGCAGTTCTTTATTTATTTATTTTCTTCCGCCCATTTTTTGACACTGTAGCGCCTTCATACTTTTAGCTACTGAAACCATTCAACTATCAAAATGTTCAGCTCATTAAGGACATTATTGCTCCCCCTTCAGGTTTTTCATACCTTTTGAACTTTTTGAAATATTCAACTTTTTTTCAGCCATTTTTCGAATGGGAGTCAATGGGGGACTTTTGCAACATTTCCACCTCTTTTACTCCTTCATACTTTTAGCCACTGAAACCATTCAGGTATCAAAATGTTCATCTCTTTAAGCCCATTAAGGCTCGTGTTTCGGTTCTTGAAATCTTTTATACTTTTAGACATATTAAGCTTTTTCTACTTTTTCAAAACAATAGAAGTCTATGGGGAAAGGTTGAAACCCTCATCACCTTTGAACTGTATCGCCTCCTTCATTTTTTGAGCTAGAAACCCCATTTAAAGCTTAAACAGTTCAGGACATTCAGCTCTTTCAGAATCCTATTCAGATTTTTAAAATATTTCATAGTTTTTGAACAATTCAGCTCTAAAGTTTAGCAATTATGCCATACACTTTGCCTGTTAGAATGTTCAGTCCTATTGTGACATCACATATCAATTTGAAACTCAACTGCCAGATAATTAGTGTGAATGCACACTATTGCTTTACAGTTCTTTATTAGTGGCACCACTTCTACTTTTTCATACTTAAAACTACAGAAACCATTCAACAATCAAACTATTTATGTATTTAGCACATTATGGCAAATTTTTCAGTTTTTATACCTTTAAAACTTTTAAAATATTCAGCCATTTCACATTTCAGTTTCCAGGTATTTCAGGTAGGCTAGTGACTTTCTGACTTTTCCTATTTATCCATTTTCAACAATGCTTTCACGATTTCTTTCAGCAGCTCAGCATTCACACGCTTTTTCTGTGGAAAAAAAGCATATATCTAGTTAGCTAGTTACATTACCGATCTGTATGAAGCCTGTCTGTCTAGCCCCCTAGCTAGCGGCACAAGGAGTATTATGTGTTGTGCTTCTTTCTCCTTGCTATTGTAAACTACAAAAGACTCACTGGCCGGTCGGCTGGGGGGTCGGCCCCTTTAGCCGAGCGGTCAGCGATGTCGCCTCGTGACGCAGTGCACCTCGGATCAAATCCCGCAGAGGGCATTGATTGAGCTGCATTACGTTGGTGGCAGCGGTGGGATCCGGAAGTGTCCGGAAGCGTGCAAATCCTCATAAGTCTCTTCGGAGCACGCAATGACACAGCGCGAGTGCGCGCTTCTAGGAGAAGGTGACTACTGTAAACTACAAAAACTCACTGGCTGGGGGGTCAGCTCCTTAGCCGAGCGGTCAGCGATGTCGCCTTGTGATGCAGTACACCTCGGATCGAATCCCGCAACAGGCATTGATTGAACTGTGTTACACTATTATTACGTCACTTCTGCTTCCGTACACTATCCTACTCAGATATACCGTAACCACCACCTAACATTAGCTATCTCCTCCGTCACTTCTGTAGGACGACAGTATTCGTACTCAACCAATCACAGCACAGACAGGTGAATATTAATTAGATCTTTCAAGAGGGTTATAAACCTGTAACGGCTAACGGCTGACACGGCTAGCTTAGATCTGGTACAGATACTGAAGGAATTGAGAGCGGGTATCACAGCTGATGTGGCGGTAGTAAAGGAGGAAATATTAGCAGAGTTACATTCTTCTGTATCAGTCCTGCAAAACTATTGTCTCGGCACATTGCAAAAAAATTGCGGACATCGAAACCCCTCTGACAAAGGTAGATAGGAGAGTCACAAATCTTCAAAAGTCGCATACGGCTCTGAAGGCAGAGAACGCCAAACTACACACCAAGCTGGATATTCTACAAAACTTCTCGAGGAGGAACAACATTTGGGTGATTGGACTAGAGGAGAAAATTGAAGGAAACCACCCCTCTGCCTTCATGGAAGAGTTCCTGACCGAAGGTTTCGGGGAGGACAGCTTTACTCGACCGCCTGTGGTGGACCGCGCTCACCGGACCCTGAGACCGCCACTGCCGACAGCTCCTCCGCTGACTATGGTGGTTCGTATGCATTACTTCCAGTCTAAGGAGCAGATCCTGTGGATGTCATTGGAGAGAGGACAGCTACACTATATGTACAAAAGTATTGGGAAACACCTCATAATCGTTGAATTCAAGTGTTTCATTCAGACCCATTGTCACAGGTGTATAAAATCCAGCAGCTAGCGATACAGTCTGCATTTACAAACTTTTTACTGTCATAGGATACCACATTTGCAGTAAGTCAGTTCGTGAAATGTCTTCCCTGCTAGATATTCCACGGTCAACTGTAAGTGGTATTATTGAAAATTGGAAGCGTTTAGGAACAACAGCAACTCAGCCACAAATGGCAGACCACGTAAAGTCACACAGTGGGGTCAACGGGTGCTGAGGCGCATAGTGCGTAGAAGTCGCCAACGCCAGGTGTCCTAATACTTTTGTACATATAGTGTAACTTATCGAGGAAAAAGGATCAGTTTCTACCCTGATCTCAGGGCTGATTTATTACACAAGAGAGCTGCATTCCTCCCGGTGAAGAAACAACTTAGGGAGGCAGGAGTGAAACATTCCCTTCTACATCCAGCAAAACTGCGGCTCGTTTTCAATGGGACAAAGCACGTATTTGAAAAGCCGACGGAGGCGACTGCTTTTGTTAAGCCCAAGATAGTACCCGGGGTGAAAAAAAAAATCCGGGAAAGGACTGAAGACAATGCTATGTCGTATTAAACCGGTTGGTGATATTATTGCTAAGTAAGATCGGTTATCTGCCTAATCTTTCCTTTATACTTAATACTTAAAGACGTAAGATCTGCTTTTTCTTATCCTTTTATTTGACTTACTGTTGGTTATTGTTTGCCTGATGGCGTAGGTTGGGATAGGGCGTCGTAAAAGTGCCAACATTTAAGCTAAGAGTAAACAATGACATAGGAAACAAGCATGGCATGAAAGCATGACAGACAACACGACACCGGGGACTAGACAACAGCTTGTGTTCTATTATAACAGGTGTGTACTGCTACACCCAATGTGACACTTGTCCTATATTAGGTTTTACAGCCAGCTAAACTCTCCCTTGCGTCATATCCTCCAAGGAACAGACCAGTGTTATATATGTGTCTGACTTTCTGTCTCTATGGAGGGATCCGACGACGACTTTATAGTTCAGTGTCTTTATTTCAACAGTGACGGTTATATTCATACAGTAGCTAGCTCTGCAGTAGTGACTCGTCTGAGTGCTAAACATACACTGACGATTATGTGGTCCCCCTGCGTCCTCATGCGTCAGATGGACCAATCAGCTTGCAGCTAACTTAACAGCCAATAGGAGTGCTTGTATCACATCCTTATAGCCAAACGGGCTATTATATTCTAGAGAATATTACATCCCCCTTCTTAAGAAATTGAAATCAAACATTAGACTCCCAACATTAGTAGCACATGTCCTATATCAAACATATGAACAATCCAGACAAAAGAAAACACATTTTATAGTAATCACTGATAGAGTCAATACTCTTAATAAAACAGGTAATACCATTCATTCAATATTACTGTATGCATATTAAACTACAGTAAGTAATCAAACACTTAAGAGGTAATACAAATCACAAGAACATTTACAATATATATTTTTTTTAGATAAGGGCAGCAATCTGCCTACACCCTTGTACATTACAGGTCCAGAACCTCTCTGGGCTTCACTGCTCATCCATACCTTGTCTGGTAGGGGACAGTCTCTGAGGCTGTCTCAGCCGCTGCATGTGAGACGTGTGGTGTGTTGTGAATTGTGAGTTGACCATATTTCTCGTCAGTGCCTGTGTTGGTGTGAGTGTCAGTGTGTGTTTCTTTTGTGTCCGGGAGGTGACGTCTGTTTCGTCTGTACTCCTGTCCTTCAGCTGTGCGGACGTGGTAGGATCTGTTGGTATCCGCTGGCTGAATGACAACTGCTCGTTTCCAACAGCCATGCTGCTGGAGTCTGATGTGTTGTCCTTCGTGCAGCTGTGACATCAGCTTCGCTGACCTGTCGTAGTACCTTTTCTGCTGCAGCTGACGTTGGACTCTCCTGGCGTGCGTGTCTCTGTGACTGACGACCTTGGGCTGAAGCTGCTGGTGTGTGTTGGGTAGAATTGAGCGTAGATGACGACTCATGAGCAGCTGGGCTGGTGATCTGAAGCTGTCGACAGGTGTGTTCCGATACTCAAACAGACTCAGGTAGGGGTCTCTCTGGTCAGCCTTGGCCTTTTCCATCAACAACTTGGCGATCTGTACTGTTTTTTCGGCGAGGCCGTTGCTTTGGGGATGATGCGGACTGGTAGTCATGTGGGTGAACTCCCAAGTCTTCGCGAAGGTCTCAAACTCCATACTTGAGTACTGAGGTCCATTATCCGAAATGCGTATCACAGCTGAGGATGTTGTGCTGTGTAGCTTGTCGAGTTCGAAGTATCTGCTGTAATAGTCCACTGTGACGATGTAATTGTCATGATTCCAGGTGAACAAGTCAGTAGCGACTACTTGCCATGGCCTGTCCGGGATCTTGTGGCTGATTATGGGCTCTTTAGTATTTGACAGTCTGTAGGTGAGACAGGTGGGGCACTGTCCAACCATCTCCTTGATGTACTTGTTCATACCAGGCCAGAACACTATGTCACGGGCTCTCTGCTTGCATTTCTCCATGCCCCTGTGTCATGTGTGTATCCGGGATAACATCTCTGTGCGGAGCGAGGTAGGTATGATGATTTTCTCGCCTTTAAACAAATGTTATTCATCTCTGACAGTTCATCTCGGTGGTTCCAGTATTCTGCAACTCTCTGAGGGCATCTTCTCCTCTCCTCAGGCCATCCTTCTCTGATTGTCTCTCTCAGCATTGTGAGCTGTGTGTCTGCGGCAGTCGCAGCTCTGATTTCTGTCAGTTTCGTGTCATTGACCGGCAGGCCACTGTACACTGTATGTACCTGCATGTCCATGCCTTCTCTGAGGCTGTCATCTTGGTCTGTGAGTGACTTGCGGGACAGCGTGTCTGCCACGTGGATCTCCTTGCCTGGTCTGTGCACGATGGTGAAGTCATACCACTGTAGCTGGAGGATCATCCGCTGTAGTCTCGGAGGCGCTGCTGCGAGTGGTTTTCTCATAATGGACTCAAGCGGTTTGTGGTCACTCTCCACGATGACATGACGACCATAGATGTATTGGTGAAAACGCTTGCATCCGAACAGAATAGCATATAGTTCTTTCTCTATTTGTGCGTAATTGACTTCACTGTCATTTAGCGATTTGGATGCATATCCGATGGGCTTTTCTTCCTGTAGCAGGACTGCACCTAGTCTGTACTTCGATGCGTCAACTTGTAGTCTGAGCTCTTTACCAGGGTCATAGTAGGCTAAGACTGGCCCTGGTTTGTGTGTGATCACTTCTTTCATCTTCCTGAAAGCTTCGTCATGCTGCGCATCCCATCTGAATTCACTTGAGTCCTTCAGCACGTGACGCATGGGTGCGTTGATGTCTGAGAGCATCGGGGCAAACTTGGACAGATAGTTAACCATACCGAGGATTGTCTCCAACTCACCCTTGTCCTTGGGTGGCTCCATGTCTCTCACAGGTGCAATCTTGGCTGGGTCAGGCTTGACTCCATCCTTTGTGATGCGATGCCCAAAATAGCTGACCTCGGTGGCGCAGATCGTGCTCTTCTCTGGGTTGAGTTTCACTCCTTGCTCTCTGGAGCACTGCAACGTGGCTCGGAGGTTGCTGTCGTGCTCCTCCTTGCTCTTTCCATATACGAGGACATCATCCACTATGGCTGTGACTCCATGTAGACCTTCATAGGTCTCTTCAACCTTCCGTTGAAACTCGTCCTGGGCGGAGATCAACCCAAAAGGTAGACGAAGGAAACGGTATCTTCCGAACGCCGTGTTGAATGTTGTCAACTTGGATGACTCTTCTGCGAGTTTTATTGCCCAGTACCCTGAGCGAGCATCCATGACACTGAAATAGCAGGCCCCTGCCAGTTTGGAGGTGATGTCGTCAAGGGTAGGTAGAGGATAATGAGGTCGTTTCACAGCCTTGTTCAGGTCCTTCCGGTCGAGGCACACTCTGAGCTTTCCTGTGCGTGGCTTTTCTGCTGCCACCATTGAGTTGACCCATTCAGTCGGTTTGGTGACTTTCACAATAATCTGTTGCTTCTCCATGTTCTGTAGCTCCTCTTTGAGACGGTCGCGTAAGGCTACTGGAACGCGCCTCGGTGGGTGGACCACAGGTGTTACATTTGGGTCAACGTGGATTATGCATTCACCAGGAAACAGTCCTATTCCTTTGAAAACATCTGAGTACTCCTCAATGAGTGATACCTCGGGTGTGTTGGATACAGACAGCATGAGCTTGATCAGTCCAAAGTCTAGGCATGCTTTTAATCCTAGCACAGGTGGTGCCTGTGTGTCAACAACATAGAACTTCAACATTGACTGTCTGCCTTTGTACTGGCATTTCAGGTCACATTTACCTTGAATGACGAGCCGCTCACCACCATAGCCATATAGTGGGCGAGTGGAGGGCTGCAATGCACTCTGTATTCCCAGTCTTCTGAAAGCTTGTGTGGGAATGACATTAGCTGAGGATCCAGTGTCTACTTTAAAACTGACTGTGCTTTTGCTTGGACCTACTTGCATATCAGTGAAAACTTGATCCGTATTTTTACTGTCTTTACCTTGTGTCAATGCGTCGATGAACAGTTCTTCATTGTCTGAGCATCTGTCAGACTCATTTTCCTCCACAGTGTGTACGCATTTTCCTGGTCTGGAGAGACACATTTTAGCGAAATGGTTCCATTTGCTGCAGCTGTTGCATTGCTCTTTCCATTGCTTTTTCCAATGTTAGCTCGGAACCGATGTTCAGTAGTTTCTCTCTCACTCTCGGTGAATGAACTCCGAAAACGATACGGTCTCTGATCTCCTCTTCACTCTCTCTATAATTACAGTCCTTCACAAGCAGTCTCAAATCAGTCACAAACTGTTTGAAAGGCTCGCTAGCTGCCTGTGCCCTTCCATGGAACTTATAGCGCGCGAAGATCACATTTGCTTTGGGTTTTACATACCGTTCAAAACGACCGTAGTATGTTTCCAACAACTTTCCTTCCGCTTCTGAGAGCGTACATGTATTGTAAATGTCCCGTCCATTTTCTCCTACCCAAATCAGTAGGTAGCTGCATTTTTCTTCCTCCGATTTCCTCTTTAAAGGTCCAGAAAACATCAACTCGACGTGCAGTTGAAACTTGTGCCATGCTTCGGGCAGACTGATAGCTTCCCAGTCCATGCGGGGTGCAGGAACTCCAGCGACGTCCATTATGACTTTTCTGTTTATTCCTTTTTCTCCTTTTCACGCTTTTACTCTGACACCATGTCTGACTTTCTGTCTCTATGGAGGGATCCGACGACAACTTTATAGTTCAGTGTCTTTATTTCAACAGTGACGGTTATATTCATACAGTAGCTAGCTCCGCAGTAGTGACTCGTCTGAGTGCTAAACACAGACTGACGATTATGTGGTCCCCTGCGTCCTCATGCGTCAGATGGACCAATCAACTTGCAGCTAACGTAACAGCCAATAGGAGTGCTTGTATCACATCCTTATAGCCAAACGGGCTATTATATTCTAGAGAATATTACAATATGGACGGGATTTAATAACAAGGAAGTGTGAAATTGAAAATAAACATACAGAAAAGCATACATCAGTATACAATACCAAATAGCTTACTCAATCTATGATTACAGTTAGGATAACTAATCCTCTATTTTTCAGGAAACAAAGGTGAGTATAAAACTAACATTTTCTTTGCAGAATACAATGTAAGTTGTAACTAATCAGGTATAACACTGAACACTGTATTTAGGCTAGCATCAAAGGTATAGCCTGAATGCCATCATTAAAATGTGCCGTCATACATGTTTCCAAAATTATACAAACTGTAGCAAATATGTAAAAAATACTTCAAAATAAAGATTCTAGCAATGATGGATAATAGCTTTACTTACAGATATTGCCACTCAATGGGGTAGAAACTAGGTGATGGCTAATGATGGAGCATGAATATTGCTGTGTTGTCACACAATTTTCTTGTTCTCACTGGAAAAGGAAGTAGCTGAAACTGCAGTACTTATCTATGTCACTAGAAGGCAAAAGACTCAAGATAATGGAACTATGCCCCTAGTGGCAGGGAGGCTCTAAAAATAAAGGAAACCGTTCCATTACAAGGTGTCTGAAATTCAGATTTGACCAGAAATGTAAAGCGCTTTGAGTGGCTGCTGCAGCTAGAAAAGCGCTTTATAAAATGCAACTTGATTGATTGATTGATTGATGCTCAAACTAACCACACTTGGTAAAAAGGGGGAAAAAGACGTGTTTTATGAATCCCCTGTTAAGCGAGGAGCGCTAAGGTGCACATGTTGTAAATTGGCGATGCACCTTTTTTGCACACATGCTTTCTGGAGTTTTGACGCAATCGGTTGGGGTAAGTGCGGGGGTAGGGGTAGGGAGGCGGTGGGGGGGCATCCTCTCGATCTCTCGTTTTGGGGTTGTTTTTTTTGTCGCTGTCTGTATTGTTTGTGTAACCCACTCAAAAATAACCTAAAAACAGGGTTAGGTTATTTACAGTCTAATTTCCCATAATTCCTAGGTATATTTCAATTATATGTTTCACCTGCATATTATTTTAGCCCAGCAGAGGGCAATGGTGGTGCTGCAGATAGAGAAACCTGCTGCAACGTTTCTCAGGGAGAGGAAGAGCGAATTCGGAAAACAGCAGGGAGAAGTAAGTTGAAGTTGAAACGCGAGCTCAAAGAAAAACGGAATTAAAGAAATAGTTAGAGGGTTTTCTCCACAGAACCCACCTCTAAGCAAGTAACAAACAGAACGGGGTGGAAATTCGGACGGGGATTTTCGTGAATTGTATTCTTTTCTCCGGTGAGTGTCTTACTAAGTGTTCGCCATGTGCGTCGCTAGCAAACAGCATAAAGGATTTGTTTCACAAGTAGATGAGCTGTACTAACGTAAGCAAAAAAAAATTAGAGTTCATCTCAAGTTAAACTAACGAAAGTGTTATTAGAAGCTGTTTCACATGTGCAGCGGTTGAGAGAATCGAATGTATACCAATTGTAAGCTGCCGTGTGTTCATGGATATGGATTTTTGAGTGATATTATTGTCAGATCTGGTCATGTTTAGTTGATAAGTCATAGAATGTTGCCCTGCTATGCAGGTTGGTTTTTTTTTCTTGAGATGATTTGGGACAGTCCACTGAACAAATCGCCAACGGACCCGCGGCAGACGAGCAGAGGGCGCGAAGAGGAACATCTCGCCAGCAACCGGAAGTGTTCTACTCCACATGTCTTCATTTCATCGGGCAGATACGCGCTGAGATCCCACCACACTTAATACAAAAACATACTACCCGGGTAGATGAACATTGTTTACTTTTATTTTTTTTGGGGGGGGGCTATTTCGTCAGAGGTTTTTTTTTTCATTTTCTATTTTGTGTTTAATGTTACAGTAAAATAAATGCCAGCCGTTTGAGTAAAACATAATAGGTGTTTTGGTGTTATCATTCTTCTACTCCTCTTTGAAAAGTACCTTAAACAAGCACTTGCAGTTTATTGTATACCTATCAAGTGCCCACCTTACATTAGTTTGACGAGCCAGCCAGGAGGAGTAGGTGGAAAAAAATTGACACAGGTATTTTTTTTATATTACCGGTTGAACCTGTTTATTCACACCGTAGTATTTTTTGTCAATACTTTTAGTTACTTTTGTAAATTGTGTGAAATTCTATGCAGCCATGGACATTGAACAAGTCTACGGGATATATTTGAAGAAGTCTGTGTATGTTGAGGGTATTACCACTGCTGATACTGATGAACAGATAACCGAACTCTGTTCAACTTTTGGGTGTGTGAACAAAGTTCTTAGGGTGAGACAGACAGGACAAGAGAATGGTGTTAAAGCTCTAGTGGAGATCGGATCTGAGGAGTCAGTCCCAAACCTAGCACCTGACCTTCCACAGTACCTTCCTAGTGCTAGAGACCCTAACATTATGTGGCGTGTGGATAAGGCTTATGAAGTGGCTCCTACTCTTAAGAAATCCCCATCCATATTGGGGGCAGACCTCTTAAACTCGAGTGACAGCTCAAACTCTGATAGCGAACCAGATTCTGATGATGGTAGGACTCCTTTAGTCCATAAACCACACACCGAGATTGATCAAACTCAGCATGCGTCCTCTAAATTTACCACTAAAGCAAAAAAACAGACAACAGTAACACAGTCAGCTCTAGTAAACGCAGGAGCCTCAGACAATGACATTTTCAATCCACCTGAAGTCCAGAAGATAATTGTGGAACATGTCATTAAAAACGACAACTCTAGCACATCAAGTCAGGGATCCAGATGGCTTCGTCCCTTTTCAGGCAAACTTCCTAAGCCTCCAAATGAAGCGGACTTTCAGACATGGTCTCTCCATGTGGAGCTTATGATCCAGAACAAAACCCGTCGACATGCAGCAGCGTAAAATCCTAGAAAGCCTGCTTCCACCAGCGTCTGATTTAATCAGGCAGCTAGGCCCACATGCAGCTCCTCGCGATTATGTGAAACTTCTTGATTCAGCATATGGTTTAGTTGAGGATGGGGAAGAGATCTTTGCAAGGTTCCTTAGCACTCATCAAAATACGGGAGAGAAAGCCTCAGAATACCTGCAGCGATTGCAGATGCTGCTTGCTACAGCTATAAAGAGGGGTGGCGTTGCAAAAGCAGATGCTTATAAGCAGTTATTGCGACAGTTTCAGCGTGGATGCTGGGATCAGTCTCTCATCCTGTAACTGCAGTTAGGGCTTAAATCAGAAACGCCTCCCGATTTCTCTGACCTCTTACTACAGTTGAGGACAGAGGAAGGCAGGAGGGCTGCAAAGCAAGATCGCATGCAGTGTCATTTAGAGAGCACAAAGCCCAAATCTTCTGTGAATATGCAACTTGTGCATGAAGCGCCTTTCTCTTACAATGCAAGCACAAATGTGATCCAAACATAGATCACAGAGACCGAGGATTTACGGAAGCAGGTTGCTGAATTAAAAATGCAACTTACCAAAAAGAGAGAGCAAAGGAGGCAGAAACATGCTAACAAATCAAATCCATCCCAAGAAACCGCTTCAGCTAGTGCAGCCGAAATTCAAGCCCAACAAACAGCACCAAAACCCAGGCCAAAGGCTTGGTTCTGCTTCAAATGTGGTAATCATTGCCATCTAGCAAGGCAGTGTGAAAATCCTCCAAATAAGCTTTTGGTGGATCAGAAATATAAGGAACTGAAAGCAAGACAAGATGAATGGCAAACCAAATATGGACATTTAAACAGGGTCGCAGTGGAGGGACTAACTGCAAACAGAAGTAAACCAAAACGTCCCACGCCAAGCCAAGAAACCAAACCAGTCACCTGTAAAGCTCATTCTCCAGCTCAGTCATTTGATGGTGCTCTCCCAAGAGGGTTGATGGGGCCAAATTGTACATCAACTGTCATCATTGAGGGAGTTCAGTGTTATAGCCTTCTAGATGCAGGTTCCCAGGTTACCACTATTTCAAAGTCTTTTCATGAAAGTCACTTTTCACATCGGCCCATTTTCCCCATTCGAGACCTTTTAGACATAGAGGGTGCTGGTGGTCAGGAAATACCCTATTTGGGTTATATCCAAACCCATATTGATTTTCCAAAGGACTTCATGGGAAAACATGTAAAGATTCATACCCTTGCGCTTGTTGTGCCTGACCATAGAGCAAATATGGGTGTCCCCTTGTTGATAGGCACCAACACACTGGACCTCCTATACGAAAAGTGTGCACTTATCCAGGATGAGTGTGCAAGACACATGGCCAAGAGCAATTATTGTTCTCCACTTGTGAAACATTTGTATCACAGATACAAAATAAACCAACAAAATGGCAGAGTTGGGACTGTGAAGCTGCAGAGCAAAAAGAGTGTCATCATTCCTGCAGGGGAAAGACTGGCTTTAAACGAATATGTAAGGAATATCCCGGTAGCAGCCGATATGACCCTCTTCGTGGGGCCTCCTCAATCAAACCTACCTGCTGGTCTCTTCTTTTGTAGCTACGTTATGATGAGTCCCTCATTTCCATCCTTCAAGGTGCCTGTTTTGGTCAAAAATGAGACCGCACATGACATTAAAGTATCCAAAGGCCACAACATTGCTCAACTTTCTTTTCCCAAGACTGTGTCATCCTTGCCAGCTCATGATGCCAAAGTCACGTCAAGTGAACCACCCCACCTTACCCCATCTTTTGCAGCGTGTAACTCTATGGTAAGCTCACTTTTGACTTTGCTGAGATTCCCTTGTCTGAGGAGCGGAAGAAAAGAATCACCAGGAAATTAAACTCAGTCTCGGAGGTTTTTGCATTAAATGACCTCGACTTTGGTCATACCACTGAAACTAAACACCGAATACAACTGTCAGACCCATCTCCATTTAAACAGAGGCCCAGACCAATCCATCCTTCTGACTACGAGGCTGTCAGACTTCATCTAAAGGAGCTTCAAGAGGCTAACATCATACGTGAATCAGAAAGCCCCTTTGCCTCTCCAATTGTTGTGGTGAAGAAAAAGAACGGTGACATAAGGTCACGCGTTGATTACCGAAAACTGAACAGACAAACGATCAAAGACGCATATGCCTTACCCAACATTGAAGAATCCTTTTCAGTTTTGACCGGGTAAAATTGGTTCTCTATTATGGATCTTAAATCTGGCTATTATCAAGTGGAGATGGAGGAGGGAGACATATGCAAAAAAGCTTTTGTGACACCAATGGGGTTCGGGGAATTTAAAAGAATGCCGCAGGGAGTTACAAATGCCCCCAGTACTTTTCAGAGGGTAATGGAGAAGTGCATGGGTGGAATGAATTTGCATGAAGTCCTGGTTTTTCTTGACGATGTTATTGTTTTCTCAGCTATACTTGAAGAACATGAAGACCGATTACTCAGAGTTCTCCAGAGATTAAAGGAATTTGGTTTAAAGCTTTCACCTGAGAAATGTCAGTTCTTCAGAACATCTGTTAAATATCTCGGTCATGTTGTGTCTGCTAATGGTGTAGAGACCGACCCAGCCAAGATAGCTGCCCTTACAACGTGGCCCAGGCCTAATAATATCAATGATCTAAAGTCTTTTCTAGGATTTGCCGGATATTACAGGAGGTTCATAAAGGACTACTCCAAAATCGCAAGGCCTCTAAATGTTTTAACAGCTGGGTACCTGCCACCGAAGAGGAAGTCGGCCTCTTCACACAGCAGCTCAAAATGTCCCTCAAGTGTAGATTTCAAAAAGCCCTTCAATGACGAAATGACAAATGGACATCAGCCTGCGAAGATGTATTCAAGACTCTCATCCAAAAGCTCACAACAGCTCCGATTCTTGGGTTTGCAGACCCGAAGAAACCCTATGTTGTACATACAGACGCAAGCACCCATGGCCTTGGTGCGGCTCTATATCAAGAGCAGGTAGGCAAATTGAGAGTACTAGCCTATGCGAGCAGGGGACTCAACCGATGTGAACGAAGATACCCTGCACATAAGCTTGAATTTCTGTCTCTGAAGTAGGCAGTCACAGAGAAGTTTTTTGACTATCTCTGGAGCGAAATCCACAGTTATTACCGACAACAACCCACTGACGTATGTATTGACATCGGCCAAGCTGGATGCAGCAGGCCACTGCTGGCTGGCTGGTCTTTCTAGCTTTGACTTTAATATCCAGTATAGAGCTTGGAAGAAGAACCAAGATGCAGATGGTCTCTCAAGGCGTCCACATCCTCATGACCAATACCAACCTGATTTCACTCCCCAGGAAGAGAATAATGGTATTCAGTGGTTCATTGTTCAGTTCCTACAGGACGACAGAGGAGCAGATTTCCAATCCGAGGCGGTGAAGGCAGTGTGTCAGAGACACCAGCACATTTCAGCAGCAGGTACAGAGCCAGACTTCCAGTTGCCTGTACCAATTGAGTGCTTATCAGTTGAGGCCTCTGCCATCCCTGCAGGGTTCTATCAAGCTGATGTACTTGGGTCATGTACGCTGCCACAAATGTCGCTTGAAGACTGGGCACGTGAGCAAAGACAAGATCCGGTCATCAGTAGAATAATCGATATTGTCAAAGCAGGAAAGCGATTCTCATATAGAGTAAGGTGTCAGGAAGACAGAGAGGTCCAGCTGATGTTGAGAGTAATGGAGCAGTTGGTCTTCTCAAATGAGGTCCTATATCGAAAGCGCATAAGCCAAGGTGAGCCTTTCCATCAACTTTTCCTTCCCACAAGATACAGGAAAACAGTACTAGAGAACCTCCATGATGCTGTTGGACACATGGACACATGGGTACTGATAGAACACTGGATTTGGTTCGTGCCCGGTTTTATTGGGCCCTAATGGCCATTGATGTGGGTGAAAAAAATCAGGACTTGTGAGAGATGTATACGGAGAAAGGCACGAGCAGAAAGAAGCACTCCCTTTGTGAATATAAAGACCAGCCGTCCTTTGTAGTTGGTCTGTATGGACTATCTTTCGCTGGAGCCAGATGGAAAAGGAACAAAGAACATCTTGGTCATGACGGACCACTTTACTAAATATGTAGTGGCGGTACCAACAGCCGATCAAAAGGCAAGAACAGTGGCAAAAGCTTTATGGAATAATTTTTTCCATTCATTATGGGTTCGCCGAGCGGTTGCACAGCGACCACGGTCGCGACTTTGAATCAGCCCTGATCAAAGACCTGTGTACGCTACTTGGCATAAAAAAGATGAGGACAACGCCTTACCACCCACGTGGAAATCCCATGGAGCAATTCAACAGAACACTCCTTGAAATGCTGGGAACACTTGAAGAGGGAGAAAAAGTGAGGTGGAGAGCTTTTGTGCAGCCCCTTGTCCATGCATATAATCGTACTAAAAATTATACTACAGGCTATTCCCCCTATCAGCTGATGTTTGGTCGGCAACCGAGACTTCCAGTCGACATAGCTTTTGGACTGAACCCAGAGGGAAGTAGTAAACTGTCCCAATCTGAATATGTCAAGAAATTGACAGAGAGTCTAATGGAGAGCTATCGGCCAGCTACTGAACACAGTCTGAAGAATGCTTTACAGAACTAGCGGAGGTTTGATGGCAAAGTAAGAGAGTCCACACTGGTATCTGGAGACAGAGTCCTTGTGCGGAACGTCGGCATCAGAGGGAAGCATAAAATCGCTGATCGATGGAGTGAAACCATATACAAAGTTGTTAAACAGATCCAAGACTCCCCTGTCCATGCCGTTGTGCCAGAACACACAAGTGGACCTGAAAGAGTCTTACACAGAGACTTGCTTTTGCCGTGTGGATTTCTCCCATCCACCATCACAGAAGCATATTCCCAAAAGTTAAAGTCCAGACAGGAACCTAATAACTCACCATTTACTGGTGCGGATGGAGTTGAAGATGAAGGGGATGTGTTTGAAATGGAGGATGACGTCGAGTATTACTCCCTTCATGACCAGCCTTTGACTGAAACAGAAATCACCCAAGCTGATGCTGAACAGGACAATGGGGTTTTACGAGAGGGAACCAGACTTGAGGAAAAGTTTAGATGACAAGGATGCTCAGATGAAAAACGAGTTTGTCCCTGAGAGTCAGGAAGCCAACACGAGCTTTGACGTGTCTACACTAAACCCTGAAGCTCCAGTGTTCCAACCTGGGAATATTGGACATGATGGAAACAGCAAGGCAAGTCAAGTTCAACACTCATCGGTACCTGTCATTCTAAGAGCTGAGGAAAGCCTTCCTAATGTTCCTGTCACAGACCTAAGTGAGCTTTGTAGCCCCAAAAATGGGGTCATGGAGATGACCGAGGAAAGGGGAAATGTAAAAGAACAAATAGAGTCAGAGAAGATTGAGGTTGAGGTGCCATTAAGAAGATCATCCAGGGATAAAACGGCTTACAAAAAGCTGACCTACCCAACTTTAGGGAACCCATTAGTCACTGTTACGCCCTCAATTTTAACTGGGTTAGACCAAGCTTTCTCCAAAACCCGTACCTTTGATTCTGTACCTCACATATGTCATTTAACACCTTTAACATCTGAGGTAGTGTAGGGTGCAACATGCAAGGATGCGTGCAGATTAAGGGGGGGAGGATGTAGCCCACTCAAAAATAACATACAAGCAGGATTAGATTATTTACAGTCTAATTTCCCATTTCTGGCTATATTTCAGTTATGTTTCACCTGCATATTATTTTAGCCCAGCAGAGGCCAGTAGTGGTGCTGCAGATAGAGAAACCTACTGCAACGTTTCTCAGGGAGAGGAAGAGCGAAGTGGGAAAACAGCAGGGAGAAGCAAGTTGAAGTTGAAACGCGAGCTCAAAGAAAAAACGGAATTAAAGAAATAGTTAGAGGGTTTTCTTCACAGAACCCACCTCTAAGCAAGTAACAAACAGAACGGGGTTGAAATTCTGATGAGGATTTTCGAGA
This sequence comes from Lampris incognitus, assembly GCF_029633865.1. Classification (NCBI taxonomy): domain Eukaryota; kingdom Metazoa; phylum Chordata; class Actinopteri; order Lampriformes; family Lampridae; genus Lampris; species Lampris incognitus. The sequence continues at coordinate 50,723,372 of NC_079221.1, read as the reverse complement.
ATTGTATTCTTTTCTCCGGTGTGTCTTACCAAGTGTTCGCCATGTGCGTCGCTAGCAAACAGCATAATGGGTTTGTTTCACAAATAGATGAGCTGTACTAACGTAAGCAAAAACCAATTGGAGTTCATCTCAAGTTAAACTAACGAAAGTGTTATTAGAAGCTGTTTCACATGTGCTGCGGTTGAGAGAATCGAATGTATACCCATTGTAAGCTGCCATACGTTCATGGATATGGATTTTTGAGTGATATTAGTGTCAGACCTGGTCATGTTTAGTTGATAAGTCATAGAATGTTGCCCTGCTATGCAGGTTGGTTTTTTTTTCTTGAGATGATTTGGGACAGTCCACTGAACAAATCGCCAATGGACCCACGAGCAGAGGACGTGAAGAGGAACATCTCGCCAGCAACCGGAAGTGTTCTACTCCACATGTCTTCATTTCACCGGGAAGATACGCGCTGAGATCCCACCACACTTAATACAAAAACATACTACCCGGGTAGATGAACATTGTTTACTTTTATTTTTGGGGGGGCTATTTCGTCAGCTCTGAAAGGTTTTTTTTTCATTTTCTATTTTGTGTTTAATGTTACAGTAAAATAAATGCCGGCCGTTTAAGTAAAACATAATAGGTGTTTTTGTGTTTCCATTCCTCTACTCCTCTTTGAAAAGTACCTTAAACAAGCACTTGCAGTTTATTGTATACCTATCAAGTGCCCACCTTACATTTGTATCTCTTTTCTTCCAAGTTCCCCATTCGTCATTGTATCCCTATCAATTACACTCATTCTTTTTACTGTAACACTTTCCTTGTACTTAATAGTATTCTGTACCCTGGTATAAATGCTCCGTATTTTACAGTGCAACCTAGGAAATTATGAGCATGGTTAGGAATAGTGGTAGAAAGGTCAATTTTATTTATTGGAATGTTCATTCATTCATTCATTCTCCAAACTGCTTATCCTTACTCAGGGTCACGGCGGGGATGCTGCAGCCTATCACAGCAGTCATTGGACAGCAGGTGGGGAGCCACCCTGGACAGGCCGCCAGGCCATCATAGGGCTGACGCCTACACACACCCACACACACACACACACACACCCATACACACGCGCCCACACCCACACACACACATTCATTCCTAGGGACAATTTAGTACGGCCGATTCAACTGACCTACATGTCTTTGGACTGTGGAAGGAAACCCACGCAGACACAGGGAGAACAAGCAAACTCCACACAAAGGACAACCTGGAACGACCTCCAAGACTGGACTACCCCAGAGCTCGAAACCAGGACCTTCTTGCTGTGAGGCAACTGCGCTAACCACTGCGCCACGGTGCCGCCTATCTAACTCATCCCATTCTCTAGTATAACTTCCCGAAAGAATATAAGGGTGATTCTTCAATTTGGGGCGCTTTTGAAATTGTGAAAAAATAATAGTTAATAATAAAAAAAAAAAGTTAAAAATAATAGTTTCCTTAAAATCTGTTTTTTTTTTCAAAAAGCTTAGCATAGCTTTGATTATCCTACTAAATAAGTTTTGATATTATGATGCTTTTGTTCAAAGTTGTAACAGCAAAATGTGATGGTAATGACACGTCAGATTCTTTTAGCATCTGATGTTGAAATAAAAAAATGTATATCTCTTGATACATGTGGAGCCAGCCGGCCGAGTCAGCTGACTGCTCTCTTTCACCTGACAGCAACAGTTTTGTACAGGGGCACATGGCGTGTGTGGAGGCCCAGCCCAGGTAATATTCATTCCCCAGGTCCACCTGCAACTGTACAGGCACCCAACCACCTGTAGGAGGATGGCTAGTTGCAAAGGCGAGAAAGAATACCTCTGCCGGCTCCCCACCCGAGAGCATTGCCAACTGTACTCCATGTGATGCAGGCCAAATTAGAGGTAATACTGGGACTCAAACTGAGTTCCTCAATATTAATAGTCCACTGTTAAACCCGGGCGCCCTTTTGAAGTTAATGGAGTTTATGGACTCAGTGCATTGACCATTACAGAATGGTCAATCTCAGTGCATTCTGTAACCTTGTTTCTGAGCCCAAAGCCAAACATGATTGCACACACGACCTTCCAAAAATATTTCAGATTCTCTCTGATTTGGATGAATATTCAAAATAGTGTATTGCTTTAGGCAGAATTTAAAGTGAAAACCCCTGTAAGCATTATAGCCTAGTGACTTATGGAGAATAACTGTACTAGACATGTGCAGCAAACACAAGCTGTCAATGGGATTGCAGTTAAAACATGAGGACAAGACAGAACAAACTTGACAAATAATGGAAACCTTGCTCATTGTGAGTGTAAAGGGGGTGGGGTGGGAGGGTTGATGGTGTTCATGTGGAGTACTAGCAATAGTCTCCTGTCAATGATCTTGAACTCCTTCTCCTCGCCCGTCATCCTGGGGATGCGAGTGCAGGGCTCCTTCATGCTGGTGCATACAGTGTAGACCTTGGACTCCACATGGTAGGAGACGTAGAGATTTAGAGAATTCATTCTTGGAATGTGAAATCTCTAAATCAGTCTGTGAAGAGGAATAAAGTGCTGGCACATCTAGATCAACTGGGGCAGGAGTAGCCTTCCTTCAAGAGACACACTTGCGTAGGGCAGATGTTTTAAGAATCCAGAGGAGCTGGGTGGGGAAAGTATTTCATTCCAAGTTTGATTCTAAGGCCAGAGGCACAGCTATTCTTGTACACAAAAGTATTTCTTTTGAAAGTGACAAAATAATTGCAGACCCAAATGGCAGATTTGTTACTGTTACAGGCCAGCTTTTCAATAAGCGCGTTGTCCTTGCCAGTGTATATGCTCCCAACTATGATGACTGTGCTTTTATTAATTTAAATTTTTCTTCTATTCCTGATATTAATAATCATCATCTAGTTATTGGGGGTGACTTCAACTTTGTCCTCTATCTCAAACTCGATAGATCTTCATCCAAAACTGCACCCCTAACTAAAGTGGCTACAGCTATTAATAATTTCATTAAACAATATAGAATGGTAGAGCCGTGGTGATTACATTTCCCTACAGGTCGGGCTTTTTCCTTCTTTTCGCCTGTTCACCATACTTTCTCTAGAATTGACTTTTATTTTAGATGCAAAACATCTGCCTTCTGCTAGTCCTCCCACCTATCATAGCATAGTGATTTCTGATCACAGCCTTCTGTCCTTTGAATTAGACTTCCCTGATGTACCTGCCGCATACAAAATACGGCGCTTGAACCCTCTCCTTCTTTCTGATGATACTTTTGTGAAATAAATCCAAACACAAATATCACTTTTTATAGAGACCAATGCATCTCCGGAAATATCCCATAGCACCAGATGGGAGGCGTAAAAGCATACTTAAGTGGACAGATTATTGGCTATGCATCAAATACAAAAAAAAAAAGTGGCCAAATTAAAAGAGCTCACAGCTGAAATTTCACAACTAGACAGCTAATATGCCTTGGCTCCTTCCCCAGAATTACACCAATAGCGAATTCATCTGCAGACATAATTTGATTTGGCTTCTACCTCAACAGCGGAACAACTGTTATTAAAATCTAAGCATACATTTTACGAATTTGGTGACAAAGCAGGCAGGTTTCTTCCTCACCAAGCCCGCCAAATGGCAGCTTCATGCCAAATATCCCAAATTAATACCACCTCGGGCTCTGTGACCACAGACCATGAGGGGATTAATCATGCTTTGTAGTATTCCATGCTAATTGATACTCATCTGAATATGACAATGATGTTTCTAAATCAGAGTCTTCTTTTAGAATTTAATCTTACCAACCCTTCATGACTCTCAGAAAGGTGATCTTGATAGCCCCTTGACATTGGAGGAGGTCTCAGATGCCATCAAAAGTATGCAATCTGGTAAATCCCCAGGACTATATGGATTCCCAGTGGAATTGTTCAACAAATGTGCAAAGGAGTTATCTCCATTATTATTGTCTATGTTTACTGAATCCTTTTCGAGTGGGAATCTCCCCGAAACCGTGAATCAGGCCTCTATTTGTCTGCTGCATAAAAAGGGCAAGGCTCCTCTGCTGTGTGAATCATATAGACCAATTTCTCTTCTAAATGTGGATTATAAAGTCCTTGCTAAATCCTTTGCTAGACAGCTCGAGAATGTTCTCCCTGATCTGGTACTGCCTGACCAAACCAACTTTATTAGAAACAGGCATTCCTACTTTAACATTCGTAGGCTCTTTGATATTATCTACACTTACACTCGGTCGAATATTCCTGAGCTTGATATCCTTAGACGCCGAGAAGGCTTTTGATCGGGTGGAGTGGGAACATTTATTTAGGACTATGAGAAATTTTGGATTTGGTAATGACCATATTTAATGGGTTAAACTATTACACGCATCCCCCTTAGCTTACGAATGACTTACGATATTTGACTTAATGACTGAAGATATTTCCCATTACATAGATCCACCAGACAGGGTTGCCCTATGAGTCCCCTGCTCTTCGCGCTTGCCATCGAATCACTTGCTGCATCTTTACATTACATTACATTGCAATCAATTAGCCGACGCTTTTATCCAAAGCAACTTACAATAAGCGCATTTAACGTAGGAAATCAGGAGAACTACTAGTCGGAGGTCATAAGTGTATCTTCTCTCTAACCAAGCGTCTAAGAGCAAAACCAGTGTTAAAGTAAAAGCGCAAGAAAGAGATTTTTTTTTAAATGAGTGAATACAATAAGTGCTAAGAGCAAGTAACAGGGTAGTAGTTTCCTGAAGAGGTGAGTTTTCAACCTGCGCCGAAAGATGGGTAATTACTCACTCCGCTGTCCTGACATCAGTGGGGAGTTCATTCCACCACTGTGGGGCCAGGACAGAAAAGAGCCGTAACCAGGTCGATCGGCTGCAGGGGCCTCTGAGCGATGGGGCAACCAGGCGTCCCGAGGCAGCCAAGAGTGCCAGGCCTCAGAAGGGATAACCCGAGGAGATATGCCGATGACCTCCTTTTATATATTGCCAACCCATCATATTCGCTACCACATGCCCTGTCTATTTTGGAACAATTTCGAAGGTTCTCAGGTTACAAGTTGAACTTACAAAAAAGTTAACTTTATCCTGTAAACCCAGTGGCCCTCAATATCCCAACTGTACTATCCATAGGTCAGGATATAATGGTATGATCCAATAATGGTCTAGTCTAGCATGACACTAGGTGATAACGTCACTGACCTATCCTAGAGATTCAGGAAATGCACCAGACGGAAGGGATTGTGTATGCATGTGTAGTTGTGTTATTTGATTGGTGTGGCTGGAGTCAGGAGAAAACGGACAGGAGTCGGCGTTCTTTGGTCCGAGCAGTGCAGAATTTATTATCTCTTGGCTGTTTTTCGTCCCCTTTAACATATCAAAAACGTTGTCTCTAATTTCAACTTATTTTTAAATTAACAGTAGGCCTGGTGCCACACAGAACGAGCAGCTAGCTAGCATTTAAGGGTTAGCTCCCGAGCAGCCTAGCTAGCATTTACGGGTTAGTTCTCAGTAGTTCGCTAGCCACATGGGCATCAAACGTCATATATAAAACTGCATGGATGACCATTTAAACATAGGATTGCCGATGGATTTAACAGAGCAAACCGTTTCAACATCTTACCTTTAACATATCAAAAACGTTGTGACCTAAAATGGCCACCACGACCAACGACGGCAGCCCAAACAGCGATTCAACCAGGCATATCAACGAACTGAGCGCCCCCCAGTGGCTACTCACAGATTACCTTGTAAATTGAACCAGGAATTAGACAGCTTAAAAATAAAACATTACAGCATAAATGATTTGTCACCTTCACCATCTTACACATGGTAGAACACAGTAAACACGGAACACCAAACGTGATTTGATGTGTGGACGTTGCTTCATTCGAGACACTGTAGAGCAGGGGTCTCCGACACATCGCTCGCGAGCTACCGGTAGCTCGCGGCCCCTTTTCAAGTAGCTCGCCAAAGGGTTAATGAATCTTTCATAAATTTGAAAACTTTTTTTTTAATTTCTGATTTTCCCCTTTTTCTCCCAATTTAGTGGCCAATCGCTCCCTATTTTAGTTCCAACACCCACCCTCGTACTGCATGCGTTCGCCAACTGCATCTCTCCGGCCGGCAGTCTGGAAGGAGTTGCCTCGCCACTTCCGTGACAAGGTGAATCCAGGCCGAACCACTGCTTTTCCCCCACACACACAGAGACGCATTCATATGACGAACACAAGCCGACCCCGCCCCCTCCCGAAGACAGCGCTGCCAATTTTTGCTGCTTCATCGAGTCCGGCCATAGTCGGATCTGTCGAGACCGAAGCGCGAACCCTGGTCCCCAGTGGGCAACTGCATCGACACAAAGCCAATGCTTAGACTGCTACACCACCGCGGACTATACATTTGAAAACTTGATGAGTCAAATTTGTTTGGTTACTTGGAAAACCTGCTTACATTTCTAGCCAATCAAATTCACAGGTGTCCCGCCCCCTCCTTACACAAAGTTATTATTGGCCAATTAGTTGTCAATCAAACAGTTGCGCTGCTGTCAAGCTTGATGAGTCAGTGGCGATGTGAGACGGACAGCAACCATGACCGCAGCAGCTGTCTATACCAATAAGAGGCTAAAAACACACTATTTTCACGGAGAGTGGGAAACCGAGTTTTGTTTCACGAATGTAAGCGACAAGTGTGTGTCTGATGTGCGGAGCTAGTGTGTCAGTCGGTAAAAAATGTAACGTGGAGCGCCATTTCACCAAAGTCCACAGCAAGTTTTCACGGGCCTTCCCTGCAGGTAGCAGTGTACGAAAAGAGAAGATAAAGGAGCTGAAAACTACGCTTCAAAGACAACAGTCTCTGCTCACAAGACCAACGACGAAGAAGGCCAATGCAGCAACAGAGGCTTCGTTTAAAGTGGCGCACATCTTAACCAAGCACAAAAAGCCCTTCACCGATGGCGGATTGTAAAGGAGGCTATGACTGCGGTGGCTGAAACGTTATTCAGGGACCATAAAAGTAAGACAGAAATGTTGTCTGCTATTGCCGATGTACAACTTGGTGCTAATACTGTGGCAAGGAGAGCGTCTGCGCTGGACTCGGACACGAACAGGTGCAAATGGTTTTCAATTCAGTATGATGAGTCTGTCGACTCCAGCGATACAGCCCAGCTAGCTGTTTTCATTCGGATGGCGTTTGATGACTTTTCCACCAAAGAAGAGTTTTTGATCTTACTTCCACTGAAAACCACAACCAGGGGAGTTGATATTTACCATGCAGTGAAGGACTACTTTGTAGAAAAAAAGATCCCTATTGAAAAGCTGATGTCTGTAACAACTGATGGAGCCCCTGCTATGACAGGTCGTCACTCAGGATTTATTGCGCACTGCAAAGCGCACCCGGACTTTCCAAAGTTTCTGAACTATCACTGCATCATTCACCAGCAGGCTATATGCGCAAAAGTTATGGAATTTGACCGTGTGATGGCGCCTGTTGTTAAGATCATCAACTCCATTCGAGCAAAGGCTAAGCAACACCGGAGCTTCAAGCTGTTGCTGGAGGAATGCTCTGCGGAGTATGGGGATCTCCTCCTCCACACTGAAGTCAGGTGGCTAAGTCGGGGTAAGATACTACAGCGCTTTCTTTCCTTGCTGGGTGAAATCAAGGCATTTATGGAAACGAGGGAGGAGGATACCACCCTATTATCTGATGCAGAGTGGCTACTTGATCTTGCTTTCCTGACAGATGTAACTGAGAAAATGAATGACCTGAACCTACAGTTACAAGGCAAAGATAAAAACATCTGAAATGATCAGTGCTGTCAATGCGTTCAGTGCAAAACTGTCATTGTACATTCAGCAAGTGAAAAACAAAAGGTTTCAGCACTTCCCCTGTGTCTCAAAGATGTTGGAAAGTCACACAGGTGCAGCCAGCGTTTTAAAGGTTTCCAAGTATTGTGACCTCTTGTCAAGGCTAGGACAGGAGTTTGCAGACAGATTCAGTGACTTTGAGAAACTTGAGCCGTGTGTGACATTTATGGCCAACCCCTTCATGGATGTGGACATAAGTGAGATTTCAGGACAGATTGCTGAACTTTTCTGTGTTGATCCTGTAGAAATGGAAATTGAGGTAATAAACCTTCAAAATAATGTGCAGTTAAAGGCTCAACAGCATTCTCAGCATTTCTGGAGCTTAGTAGAGCCAGATAACTATAAGAATCTTCAACCAAGCAGCTCTGAAAAGGTCTGCTTTGTTTGGGTCTACATACCTCTGTGAGTCGGCCTTTTCTGACATGAATGTCATGAAATCAAAATTCAGAGCAAGACTGACAGATGAACATTTAAATGACTCCATAAGAGTGAACCTGAGTGGATACACTCCAGCATATGCCTCTCTTGTTGACTCTATGCAGTGCCAGTCATCTCACTAACTACAAGACTGAATACACACCACACATACAACTGTATATGTGAATACTCTTGTGAAGTGATACAGTGACATGTGGACAGATATAACAAAATGACAAGTGAGTAAGTAATAATATCTGTGTATTTGTAATTGGATTTTGTTTTGACAGCATTCATATTCTAATTTGATAGTGTGCGATAGACTAGAAAGACATGCATGCAGAAATACAAAACGCACATGCAGGTGAATTAAATACTTTTTGTGATGTTTTAATACAAAATGTGAGTTGTGGAAACCAACATTTTGTGAATGTTCAGGCAAAACAAGCTTATTCAGTTTGTTTGGGTTGAAATAAGCTATGAGAATAAATGTTACGAAACACGAGTAGCTCTCAGCCATTTTCATTTTGTAAAAGTAGCTCTCAGAGGAAAAAAGGTTGGAGACCCCTGCTGTAGAGTGACCGTTAGGAGGCAACCCTTTTAAATATTAAATGGTGTCAGAATCAACTCACTAGTGCTCACATCGACCTGACGACGAGAGATGGAGGCTACCGGTGTTCCAATGCTACGGATGGATTGGGAATCGTCCAACCTTTCCGATGCGTGGAGAAAGTTTCGCCAGCATGTGGAGCTTATGTTTGCCTGGCCACTAAGTGCAAAAAAGGAGGAGGAAAAATGCAGCTACTTGCTGTTATGGATTGGAGAGAAGGGCAGAGACGTCTTCAATACATGGACTCTCACTGCAGACCAGAAAAAGGTATTGAAAACCTATTATGATGGCTTTGAAGCCTACGTAATGCCCAAAGCTAACCCCATCTTTGCATGTTATAAGTTCCACGAAAAGATGCAAGGCGAAGGTGAAAATTTCGACCAGTTTGTGACTGAATTAAGACTGCTAGTGAAAGACTGTGATTATCCTAACAGTGACGAGATGGTCAGGGACAGAATTGTGTTCGCCACAAACTCAACAAGAGTGAGAGAAAAGCTTCTCTGTGTAGGTCCAGAGCTAACACTGGAAAGGGCTATTGACATAGCACGATCACACGAACTATCACAGCAGCAATTAAAAACAATGGATTCCCCCACAGCAGGTGTAATCAACCAGTCTGTAGATGCAGTTAGCAAGAAGCCGTTCAGAAGAGGACAGGCACGTCACGACCGCAAAACGGTAAACAAAACTGACGCTAACAGTGCCATGCAAAACAAAGGATGTGGTGCGTGTGGAGGAGAGCACAGCCGCACTGAGGAATGTCCAGTGTAGTATAGTTAACGCGAGACTTGGAACGAGAGCGGGAGAGAAGCTAGGAGATGCAAAAGACTGGAACGTGTTAAGAGGTTCAATAAACGGAATTAAAGACATATCAAGTGTCATTTCTGAACAACACAACATTTATGGCGACGAGGATGAAAGACTTTGAAACGGCAAGAAGAACGACAAGGATTTAACGCTCCTTCGCTGATATGAAGTGCTTGATTTGCGCAGTAGTGACTCTGAATTAGCTGATCGAAATGGCGGACGAAGCCGCACGATTAGCCGCACAAGCTGCAGCACCGGGAACAGTCGCGTATGCACAGCTATCTCCACCGGACCAGTTGAACCTCAAAGCAACAGATCTTTACACGGAATACACAATATGGATGGAGTCATATAATTTTTTTGAAATAGTCAGTGGGACCCGGAATGCCACGGACGAGGTAAGAAGAGCCACGTTGCTACATTGCATTGGGACGTCCGTGCAAAGGATTTTTGCAAAGCTCCCAGGCGATAAACGCACATATGAAAAGACTGTGGCCGCGTTGAAAACTTACTTTACTCCACGGAGAAATGTTGTTCTAGAAAGGCATAAATTTAGACAAAGAACCCAGTCACCAGACGAAACGATTGATGCATATGTGAATGCATTAAGAGAACTGGCTAGGCCATGTGAATTCGGGGGACTGGAATCCGATATGTTAAGAGATCAACTCGTGGAGAAATGCGTCAATAAAAGATTGCGGGACAAATTGTTACAAGAGGAGGGGCTCAATTTGAATAGGGCTCTCACAGTAGCACGAGTTTTTGAAGCAGCTCAAGCTGAATCTAAAGCACTTTCGGACAATAGTAGCATAACTAGAGATAGCCATGTTAACTTTAACAGAACTGAACGCGCTGATTCCGCGAGAGAGAGAGAGAGACAAAGCACGTGATCTTAGGAATGGCACGAATAAAGAAGAGGCCAACAGCGACACCAAGTGTCATAGATGTGGATTGACAACTCATAAAGCTGTTGATTATGGAGCAAAAACAGCGAAATGCTTGTATTGCAAGAAAATTGGTCATTACGCATGAGTTTGTAGAAAGAAAGACAGTTCACAAGACAAGAAAAGAGACGGAAATAAAAATAATGAAAAGTTAATGTTGCAGCTGCCATCAGGACTGTGTAGGTAACATATATCTAGCAGAAAGCACTATTAACGGGGACAAACTGATACACGGTAGACAGACAGTGTTCATCGGTGTTCAACACCCCCACTTACTCTTAGGCTGATTACAGTATGCAGTTGTCAGGTACATCTAGCAAAGAAAATAAAAACATCTTACATACCAAAAACAAAAGAAACAAACTTGTCAAGCAGAGCTTTAGTTACAGGTTTAGTCAAAATATCTGCAACCATGTCTGATGTGGGGCAATACTCAATAGTCATCCTTCTATCACTAAGTGCAGACCGAACAAAATGATATTTGATGTCAACATGTTTACACCTTTGACGACATACAGGATTCTTGGACAGAGCAATGGCACCCTGGTTATCCTCATGGATAGTCACTGGTGTATAATCACACCCCATATCCATCCCATTCAACAGTTGAACAAGATACATACTCTCCTGTGTAGTAGCCGCCAAAGCCATGTACTTGGCTTCACATGTGGATAAAGCAACAGTGGGTTGTTTCTTAGACTTCCAAGAGATAACAGGACCCGTTTCAGAGAGGCAAAAACAATAACCAGTAATACTTCTCCTGTCATTCTGGTCTGCGGCCCAGTCAGCATCACTGAATGCAATAAGGTTAAGGTTCACATCACTTCTCTTGTAACACAATTCATGGTTAACAGTTCCCTTCAAATATCTGAGCACATGCTTTGCAGCTACCCAATGCTGCTCTCTTGGGTCAGACAGGTGTTGTGACAGTTTACTTACAGTGAAGCTAAGGTCTGGTCTAGTACTTGTCATTACATAGATCAAACTGCCAACCATTTCTCGGTACCTCCTCGAATCAACAGGGTTACCTTCATCATCAAATTTCAGTTTGTTCTCACATGGGGTCGATCTTGGTCTGCAGCGAGTCATGTCAAACCTCTCCAGGATTTTTGTGATGTACCTCTTTTGGTTCATCTTTATTTCACCATCTGCCTGTGTAAAGTCAATACCAAGGAAATGTTTTAGTTTACCAAGATCTTTCATCTTGAATTGGTCTCCCAATAGCTCTTTCACATTCCTGAGGGTTTGACTGTCACTCGCTGCAATAAGAAGATCATCGACCCAGATAATCAAAATGATTCTCTCACTCCCTGTTTGTTTGCTGTAAACACAGTGGTCAGCTGGGTTCTGAACAAACCATTTTGGCAAAGGAAATCATGCAGCATTTTATTCCAGTTTCGTCCTGACTGTTTCAGGCCATAGACTGACTTGTTGAGCCTACAGACTAGTCTCTCACCAGTTTGAGACTTAACCTCAAAACCTTCTGGCTGTTCCATGTATAGCTCACAGTCAATGGGAGCATGTAAATATGCAGTTTTTACATCCATTTGGTGCAGCTCCAAACCATATTGTGCAGCAACCTGCATTAAACTGCGTACAGAGGTCATATCAGCGGTTGGGGAAAAGGTCTCACTATAGTCTATCCCTTCAATTTGACTATAGCCTTTAGCTACATATCTTGCTTTATATGTGGTTTCAACTGGGTTTTCCTTAACGCTGTAAACCCATCTGCCCCCCACTGCATGTTTACCTTCTGGCAATGCTGTTAGGGTAAAAGTGTCATTTTCCCTCAGGGAACTCATCTCATCCTGCATAGCTTTAGCCCATAGTGAGGACTCTGGTGAGCCTAGGGCTTGTTTCAGGGTTTGGGGTACATCACACATAACCCTGTAACAGTAGTCAATGCTGGTTAAAACCTGGTCATCACACTCATAATCATCTAGATACGTGGGAGGTCTCCGGTCTCTCCTTGGACGACTACCTCCCCCACTCATGTTGGTGTCTGACTCACATTGCTCTACATGTTGTGTACTCTGACTCATCATCTCGATTTGTGGTTGGGTCTTAGCGCCCTCTCTAGGCAGAACACATTCACTGGTTTCCTGGTCTGTCTGAGTCTGACATTCAGTAGCGCTCTTTGTAATGAACTTCACCAACCTGTTCTTAAACACTTTCCCTGTGTCTGGATAGTATACCAAGTATGCAGGACTGTTCTTGTCATAACCAACAAAAATACCCTTTTCACATCGGGGATCAAGCTTTTTCTTATTTTGTTTGTATGCATAGCACGCAGAGCCAAAAATATACATTTTGGAAAGATCAGGCTTCTTCCCGGTCAACATGTAGTATGTTACGGATAACCGCAGCAGTCTGAACTGCATATGTCCACAGTTCTTTCGGTAGGCCACTCTCAAGCAACATACATCTAGACATTTCAAGCAATGTTCTCCAGCTTCTCTCGGATGTCCCATTTTGATGAGGCGAGTAAGGGGCCGAGGTCTCGTGTCTAATGACATTTTTGCTAAGCAGTGACTGAAAATCTCTCGACATAAATTCTGTACCATTATCCGATCTGACACATTTGACTTTGCCATAAGGTGCAATGTCAGCAAAGAACTTTTCTGTGCCCTTCACTGTGTCGCTCTTGGATTTCAAAAAATAAGTAAACATTGCTCCTGATAAATCATCAGTGAATCCCAAAATGTACTTGAATCCATCTTTGGCTGTTGGCTCTATAGGGCCAGCTAAATCTGTGTGCACCAGTTCAAGTGTGACTTTAGCTTTTACATCTGCCTCTCTATTTCTGCTTTGGGCAAATTTACCTTGAATGCATATTTCACATGGCACCAAGTTATAATCAGTTTTGCCTTTAACACTCATTCCCTTAGTGACACTTTCCAATTTTAACACATCATAATTGCAGTGACCAAGGATTTCGTGCCAAGTCTGTACATCATAGCATGCATGACATTCATCATTTTCATCATTCTCGAGTTCATGCTCACCATTGTCGTAGGTGTTCAGGTAGTAGAGCCTGTTGCGCTCGCTGATGTCGAACCTGGTACCGTCCTTATGGACGAGCTGGTCTCTGCCTTGTTGAAAGGTCACTGAGGCACCGTTTGTAGTCGCTGTCTTCACGGAGAAGATGTCCTGTGGGTAGGAGGGAATGTGCAGCGCTCCCCTCAACGTCGCTTTCACCCGTCGGCCGTTGGTGTCCTCCAGAATCACCTCCGCGTCTCCTCTTCTCGTGGCAACACCCGTTGTCCTGGTCCCGTCAGCCAGCTCCAGGGTGTGTTTCGCTGGCTGGAACGTTGAGTCGAAGCTCTTAAACTTGCGTTGGTCGGTGATGATGTGGGATGTCGCTCCTGTGTCCACCATCAGGCCACCTTCGGAGCCCTCCCGCTGTCCGTCGCTGACCCGGAATGCGAACTCGTGCTCCTCTTCGTCGGCGGTAAGTATGGTGGCGCGCTTCACGTCATCCCTCCTCCTCCGTCTGCATGCGGCGTCGCTGTGTGTTGTGCTCCTGCAGAGAGTGCACCACTGCCTGGGCCGCTGGCCCCCCTGGTCGTTTTGCTGACAGGCCCGGGCAATGTGACCCCTCTCCCCGAAGGAAAAACAGGTAACGTTCGCTCTCCCGCCCGCCCCGGGAATAGCAGTCGCCTTCATCACTCCGTCATCAGGTTGCGTGTTCAGCTTCTCAGTGTTCTCAAAGCTTCTCAACTTAGCTCGGAACTCGGAAAAAGGCATGTTGTCATCAGCTTGGGTGGTGATATGAACAGCAAATGGCTTAAACGACTCGGGAAGTCCTTTCAATAGCATAGCGATTAACAGCAGCCCGTCGCTCAGAATCTCGCCTGCGTTTCTAAGTACTGTTATCGCCGTTTCGGCTCTGATGACATAGTCAGTAACAGTCTCGTTTGCTGCCTTCTGCAGCGTGGTTAATTCGACGTACAAGCTTATCACACGAGGCTTTCCTTTACCTGCGTAGTGTTCTCGGAGAAATTTTAATGCCTTTCGGCCATCATCTGCCGCTTCCCTCATGATCAGAGAGAGACTAGTGTCATCCAAAAATTGGATCAATTCAGCGAACGCTTCCTCATTTCTGCTCTGCTCGCTCTCCTCGTCATAATCCATGTGAGTTGTGTCGGGCTCGTAAAGGATGCAGTCCTTCAAGCCTTGAAGGCGCAAATGTCCCAGAAACTTCGTTTCCCACAACTCATATTTCTTTTCGTCCCCGTCAAAAAACAATCTGCTCCAACGCGTTCCCACGTCCCTCCTGGGCCCATAACCTGTTGCAGCTGCCATCAGGACTGTGTAGGTAACATATAGCTAGCAGAAAGCACTATTAAAGGGGACAAACTGATACACGGTAGCCATCGGATCTCTGGTCTCACCGGAATGCCAAACAAGGGCAACCGGCCGTTTATTTATTGAAAAGCATAATTAGCAGCACCTGTAGAGTAATCACCCGCCCCCCTCTGCACAGTGACGTCAGCATAAGGGCATTCAATACAGACAGTGTTCATCGGTGTTCAACAGTTCAAATCTGGAAAACCCGATAGGACAGTGAATGAACAGTCATCTGATTCTGATGAGTTTATTTATTAAGTGGATCCAGAAGGAAAAGACACAATAAAGATTAATGGACAAAAGGTTAAAATGGTGATTGACACTGGAAGTAGCCGAAACTTCATAGGGCTAGGACTTTATAACAGACTGTTTAAAAGCAGCACATCACTGAAATCTACAGCAAAACGATTTTATGCATATGGACAGAAAGACCCACTCCCTTGTGTCGGTTTCTTTGAAGCAGAGCTAAAATGGAAAGACGGCAGAACAAAAGACGAGGTCTATGTGATTAAAGGGGATGTAGAGGCACTGTTGGGTCGAAGGATGAGTTTCATACTAAAGATACTGAACAGTGAACAGAAAAAGGAAATGGTCAACTCTGTAGAACAGTCCTCAGAAAGGTTCAAGAAACTAAAAGAAGAATTTGGATCGCTTTTCATAGGTCTAGGAAAAGTTGAAGGCTTTATGCACAAGGTCACTGTAGACAAATCAGTACCTCCAGTAGCACAAAAACTGAGGCCAATTCCTTACCACATGAAAGAAGCAGTGAATCAGGAGATAGATAAGATGTTAGAGCAAGACATTATAGGAGAGGTCAATGAGGGATCAGAATGGGTCTCTAACTTATTACTCACTCCTAAGAGAGACACTGCAGAGATGAGACTATGTGTAGATCTCAGAGAGGTGAATAAATCAGTCATTAGAGAAAGACACCCAGTACCAACAGTAGATAGTATACTACAAGCAGTTCAGGGATCAAAAGTTTATGCTAAACTAGATGCTCGTAAAGGCTTTTGGCAAATTGAATTAGCCCCAGAATCAAGAGATCTGACTACATTTATAACACATAGAGGTTGTTACCGCTACAAGAAAGTACTTTTTGGTTTATCTAGCGCACCAGAAGCATATCAAAAGGCCATGGACTCACTGATAAGCGGAATGCCAGGTATCGTATGTTATATGGATGACATGATTGTCTAAGCCAATGATGAGGAACAGCTGGAACAAAGGCTGAGGAAAGTATTTCAGAAAATCCAAGAAAAAGGACTAACATTGAACAAGGACAAATGTGTCCTAGGTTTGCACCAGATTGAAATACTGGGACATGTAATTTCAGGAGACGGAATCAAACCAGATCCAAAGAAAGTGGAGGCAATTAGCAAAGCACCACAACCAGAGAACGTGGCACAGCTTCGTTCATTTTTAGGAACATGTGGGTTTTTAATGAAGTTCATTCCTAATTATACAAACATGTCAGAACCACTCAGAAAGCTGACAAGAATGGAAATGGACTAGTGAGACTGAAAAATCATTCAAGGAAATTAAGCAGGCACTGGTAAGTCAACCTTGTCTAGCTTACTTTCAATTGGATGCACCGACCATTGTAATTACTGATGCAAGTCCAGTAGGACTAGGAGCGGTATTATTTCAAACACAAGCAGATGGACAGAACAAACCCATCGCTTATGCGAGCCGTTCACTGACTGCCACAGAGAGACGCTATTCTCAAATAGAGCGCGAAGCTCTGGGATGTGTTTGGGCAGTGGAATATTTTAGGACGTATGTATGGGGAAGCAAGTTCAAACTGCAAATGGATCACAAACCACTCATCTTTATGTTTAATCCAGAAAGGGCGAAACAGCTACCACCACGGATACAAAGACTCGGAATGCGACTGCACCCGTTTGATTACACAATTGAACACATTGCAGGAAAATCCAATGTAGCAGACTCACTCTCGACACTTCCTTTAATTAACACAGAAGAAAATGGTTACGTGGACACCTACATGGATAAAGTGCTTTCCATCATTACCCATGACATACCAGCCATGACACTTGACGCAATTAAAGGAGATACCCAAACTGATGAAATGCTGAAACAGCTGATTTCAATAATAGAAACAGGACAATGGCCTAACCCAATAACAGAAGAACTCAAATCATACAAAAGATGTGCAGATGAGCTATCAACACATGATGGACTGATCTTGAGAGGGCACAGGATTGTACTTCCCAAAAGAAAAGTGAAACAAGCTCTGAATATAGCTCACGAGACTCATCAAGGAGTAGTTCGCACAAAACAGTACTTAAGAAGTAAGTTTTACTGGCCAAACATGGACATTGATGTAGAAAGACTAATAAGGAATTGTAATGCATGTGTGTTAAATCAACTGCTGCACGACGACCAACCACTTCAACCACTAGACTTGCCACCCAGACCTTGGTCTAAGTTAGGCATAGATATAGTAGGTCCAATTCGCAATGAATATATATTAACAGTCATAGACTATTACTCATCGTACCCAGAAGCAATTGTAATTCCAGACATATCATCTGAAACGGTAATTAGAGAGCTGATGAAAATATTTGCTCGCTTTGGATACCCCTAGAGGTGGTAACGGATAACGGCAAACAATTTGTTGGACGACTGTTTGAGTCATTCCTCAACACAAGTGGAATCAAACACATAAAGGCTTCACCATATTATCCAAGGAGCAATGGGAAGATCGAGCGTTTCCATAGATATTTAAAGAAGGCGTTTACAGCAGCCAAAAGTGAGGGGAAGAATTGGAGGGAGGAGCTCCCTAAGATTCTGATGGCGTATCGCACAACGACTCACAGGGATTCAGGCGAAACTCCAGCCTCTCTTATCTTTGGAAGGGACATTAGGACAAAGCTACCAAACTTGGAGAAGAAAGATGAAAAGTTTGACGACATTCAAAAACACCACGAGTATAAACTCAAAATGAAAAAGTATTCAGATCAAACAAACAAAGCAAAAGAGCACAACTTTAAAATAGGAGACATAGTATACATAGCCAGCATAGAGAATGGTAAGCTTGACGCAAAGTACCGAGACATTCGCTGTTTTGCTTAGAAACACCTCGGACAACTCCTTTGAATTAGTGAACACCGAAGACGGATCTCTGATCATACGGAACGTCAAACATCTTTGACACACTCCTTTGCCGATGGAGTTATCCATTCCTGAACCATCAGTACCAGAAGTGGACACAGGAGCAGAGGAAGTACAAGAGTCACAGCACACATCAGTCATGGATCCTGTGTTTGTACCTCAGACAGATATTACCACTAGGTCAGGGAGGCGTATTAGAATGTCAACACGTTTCAAGGACATGGTCATGTAAAAGGACTGATGTTTTGTAAATTGGAAAAACACAATTTTTTGTAAATTGGAAAAACAAAATGTTTTGTAAATAGAACTGAATCACTCAAGAGAGATTAAGGATAATAGTGTAAGTTCACTAAGAGTCAGGAGAAAATATATGTATTTGATAGAAATTGATAAAATAAATGCTTATTTACTTTATGTTAAATATTGGTGTTAGAAGTGTAATAGAAAAGCATTAGTATTTTAAAACTACAAGGGGAGGAATATGTAGTATAGCTAACACGAGACTTAGAACGAGAGCGGGAGAGAAGCTAGGAGATGCAAAAGACTGGAACGTGTTAAGAGGTTCAATAAACGGAATTAAAGACATATCAAGTGTCATTTCTGAACAACACAACATCCAGCAAAGGGCCGCCAGTGTAACAAATGCAAAAAAATTCAATCACTATGCTAGGGTGTGTAGGACACCACCACAGCACCATCAAGCACAATATAAAGCAAAGAAAGTGCATGCTACTGCAGAGAATGCTGAACAGCAATCAGAAGATGAACTGTACATTGACACTATAACTAAACAGCATGAAAACACAAATAAGGAACATGCCTTTGCAGAATTGGAAATAGGCAAACAGAGGCACAAATTAAAGTTTAAAATAGACACAGGTGTCCAGGCCAACATAATACCAGCAAACACATTCCACCAACTGTTTGGAAATGTAGTGCTAGGCCCACCGTCCAGGCTTTCAGGATACGGTGGGAACATACAGTGTGAAAGGTGCCTGTAAGTTAACCTGCAGGCACAAAAAGAAAACGGTAATGCTAGATTTTGACACAGTCTGTACAGAAAGCGCTCCCCCCGTCCTAGGCATGAGAGCATGTCTAGACCTGAACATTGTCAAAATAGTGCATATGGTCAATGCGCAGCCAGAGCCACACATGAGCCCGATGGATGAGTATGCGGCTGTGTTTCAGGGCATTGGACTGTTTCCTGGAGAGTGTAGTCTTCGCCTGAAACCTGAAGTAACACCAGTGGTGTGACTGCCTCACCGCATCCCATACGCTTTGCGCAGCCTACTCAAAGACGAGTTAGATGAAACGGAGAAAATGGGCATAATCCAAAAGGTCACGAAACAAACAGAATGGGTTAATGCACTGGTGGTAGTGGAAATGCCCAAAACAGGAAAGCTCAGGATTTGTTTAGATCCCCGCCTCCTAAACAAAGCCATCCAGAGACCCCACTATCCACTCCCTACTCTAGATGGCATTACGGCAAGACTGGCAGGGGCACAGTACTTTAGCGTATTAGACGCCAGGTCTGGTTACTGGAACATAAAACTCAGCGAAGAGTCATCAATGCTAACCACATTTAACACTGTCTATGGCAGATACAGGTTCAAGATACTCCTGTTCGGAATCATATCTGCACAAGATGAGTTCCAGAGACGGGTGGACGAGGCCTATGAAGGACTCCACAACGTCGCCGCCATTATCGATGACATCACTGTATATGGCCGCACCAAAAAGGAGCATGATGCCAGCCTGCATGCCATGCTGCAGAGAACCAAAGAGAAAGGAATAAAATTTAACGAAGACAAGAGCATCATCTGTGTGCCGAAGGTGGGCTATTTTGGACACATACTGACACGAGAGGGCGTCCGGCCTGACCCCAACAAAGTCAAAGCAATCAAAGACATGCCCCCACCGCAGAGCAAGGTGGAGCTAGACACAATATTGGGCATGATCACTTACAAGTTTCGGACTCTCGGAGGCAACAAGCCCCGCTCCGAGAACTGTTGAAAGAGAGCAGTGAGTTTGTATGGGACTCGAATCAGGATGCTGCATTCCAGCAAGTGAAAAGCCTCTTAACACAAGAGCCCGGTCCCGTACTAGCCTACTTTGACCCCTCTAAGGATGTGAAGCTGCAGGTGAATGCCTCCAAACATAGATTAGGAGCAGTCCTGCAGCAGGACGAGAAACAAATTGCATATGCATCAAAGGCACTGAATAAGACGGAAGTCAACTATGCTCAAATCGAAAAGAGCTGTACGCTATGCTCTTTGGATGCAAACGATTCCACCAATACCTGTATGGACATCAGGTGACCATGAAGTCAGATCACAAGCTGCTTGAGTCAATCATGCAAAGGCGCTTGGCATCTGCACCGCCGCAGCTCCAGCGCACGATACTACAGTTGCAAAGATACAGCATCAACATTGTTCACAAGCCCAGAAAGCAAATACCAGTCGCGGACACGCGGTCTAGGAAGCTGATTGAGTACAGTGGCAACTCCCTGAGTGAAGGCATGGATTCCCAAATATACACAGTGATCAGCAGTGCTCCGGTGAGCGACCAGAAAATGGCAGAAATCAGGTCTGCCACAGCCAAGGATGAGCAACTCTCAGCCTTGAGACAGGTTATCCAATCAGCGTGGCCTGAGACAGTCAAACAATGTTCTGCTGTCGCTGAATATTGGAATCACAGGGATGAAATACCCGAGACAGATGGCATTCTATTAAAAGGAGAAAAAATCATGGTGCCAAAATCACTCAGAGCAGACATGCTTGCGCACATACACACAGGCCATCTCGGCATGGAGAAGTGTAAGCAGCGTGCGAGAGAGATTCTATTCTGGCCAGGGATGGGTAAACAAATAGAGACACTAGTTGGATCTTGTAGCATTTGCCTAGAGCGATGCCACTCCGTCCCCAAATAGCCAATGCTGCCACACCCCATTCCTGAACGACCTTGGCAGGTCATAGCCACCGACCTGTTCAAATGGAACAACACTGACTTCATAGTTGCAGTTGACTATTATAGCAGGTACTTTGAGGTAGAGAAAATCACAAACCTCACTTCCTCAACTGTCATCCGGAAGCTGAAGGCCATGTTTGCAAGATTTGGAATACCCCAGTCTGTAGTGAGTGATAATGGTCCTTGCTACAGCTCACAGGACTTCAAGAGCTTTGCACAGGCATGGGACTTTGAGCATGTCACAAGCATCCCCCTGTACCCACAGAGCAACGGGTTGGCTGAGAAGACAGTGCAAACAGCCAAACCCCTCATGGACAAAGCACACATATAGAGGTCAGACCCGTACCTCAGCTTATTGGAATACAGGAACACACCAGTGGATGGACTCAACTCCCCAGCACAGCTGTTAATGAGCAGAGCCTTGCGCTCAGTCCTTCCAACCACTGCAAAACAGCTACAACCAGAACTCGGTTGTCGCAGCGCAGTCCATGGCAGGAGAGAACTGTGCCAAAAACGACAAAAACAGTATTATGACAGAAATGCCAAAATGCTACCTGCACTGCCGAGAGGAGCCACAGTCCCGAGTCCAACAGCCAACTGGAATGTGGAAACCCATTACAGTTGTCGGACCAGCTGAGACCCAAAGATCTTACAACATCATCATAGATGAGGGTCAAGCGCTTCAACGCAGTCGACGACACCTTCTACAGACCAACGAATGTGATGCAGGTCAGGAAGTTAACGCACATGAAACAGGTAGAGCCCCAATCCACTGAGTCTAAGACTGTACAGCAAAGTGTGTCAGGTTCCCCAAGAGTGTCACCACAACACGTAACTACCAGGTCAGGACGTGTGGTTAAGCCAAAAGTTATCTTTGACCTGTGACTGTTTGAAATCAACATAAAAAAAGCAGAAAGGTTGATATTGTGTTGCAAAAAAAAAAAAGTTGTTAAAAATGTGAATTGATGTTGCACTGAAATATGTGTATTATTGTTCACGATGTTCCGGAATGTGAATTGAGCTACTCGGGGCCATTGAAGATTCATTTGCAGATTTATTTCATTGGTACAATAATTGAAAATGTCTATTTTGTTATTGATAGATTTATGTTGACATTATAGCGTACTGCACTTGCATATCACCAAGTATTTTTTTTTCTTTAAAAGAAGGGGGATGTAATATCCATAGGTCAGGATATAAAGGTATGATCCAATAATGGTCTAGTCCAGCACGACGCTAGGTGATGATGTCACTGACCTATCCTAGAGATTCAGGAAATGCACCAGACGGAAGGGATTGTGTATGCATGGTAGACCACAGTAAACACAGAACACCAAACGTTATTTGATGTGTGGACATTGCTTCATTCGAGACACTGTAGAGGGACCGTTAGGAGGCAACCCTTTTAAATATTACACCAGCTACAGCATTTCCATTCAAGAGAGTGACATCCCACTTTAAATATCTCGGGGTGGTGGTACCTCGCTCCTTTCATATGCTATTTAAATGAAATTTCACATCTCTGATCAAGCAGTGCAAGCAGGAGATACACCGCTGGTGCTCCTTACCTCTATCACTAGCTGACTGTATTAACCTAATTAAAATGAATATTTTTCCTAGATTTCTCTATTTGTTCCAAAATATTCTGACTTTTAGTCCTAAAAAAAACATTTTTTTTATCACTGGACCAAATCCTCACTGGATTTATATGGGATAGCAAAACACCGCGTATTCGTAAGTCATTTCTACAAAGGCCGAAAAGGTTAGGAGGTATGGTCATGCCTCACCTTTTTCACCATTATTGGACTAGCAATATGAAAACATTATAATGTGGGTGAGGGATGGTACAGAAGCTCCAGTCTGGGTAAAATTTAAATCTTTTAAATTGAGTCCTTAATCTCGGCCCCTTTACCACTTTGTGCTGGCTCTTTTGAAAATCCTGTCGTTACCCATACATTAAAGATCTGGGTACAGTTTCGCAAACATTTTGGGTTGCAGAACGCTTCACTTCAGGCTCCTGTTTTTGCAAATCATCTTTTCACCCTCTCTATGTCAGACCTGGCTTTCCGGGCTTGACATGGGAATGGCATTACAGTTGTTAAAGATTTATATATAAACGGAGTATTTGCATCATTTGAACAATTGTCAGAAAAGTATGCCCTGCCACACTCCCATTTTTTTTCGATACCTTCAGGTTAGGCACTTTGTACAAAAAGGCTATCAGCCTTTCCCAGAGCAACCTCCAAGATCTTTAGATGCTCTTTTAGGATTTAATACTAGTCTCAAAGGGGCCATCTCCTGGATATATGATGTAATTAACACTATTAATCCACAATCTCTAAACAGCCTAAGGACAATTTGGGAACAAGACCTAGGCCTGTCTTTTGCAGAGGACCAGTGGACTTCAATTCTCGACCTAGTACAGACCTCATCTCTTTGTGCTAGACATGGTCTAACACAATTCAAGATTGTTCATCGTCTTCATCTCACTAAGGAGAAACTGGCAAGGATATACTCAAACATTGATCACACCTGTGATCAATGTAAGACTACCACTGCAAACTGGTTGCACATGTTTTGGTCACGCTCAAGCCTTCAGACTTTTTGGGAAAAGGTCTTTGAATCCCTTAGTGACATGTATAATATGACAATTGTATCTCAGCCCATTATTGCCATTTGGATTGAGGCCAGATGATGCAGTGTGGTCGACCGAGATGTACAATGTGGTTGCCTTTACTACTCTGTTAGCTCAACGTCTCATCCTCCTCAATTGGAGATGGCTTAAAGAGATTACGTTTTACCTGAAGCTTGAAAAAAATCAAATTTACATTGAAGGGGAATGCAAATAAATTTGAAAGAGTCTGGAGGCCTTTTATTACCTACTATGATAACCTAACCCAAATAACAGACTGGGATAGTTCATAAGCTAATAATTTCTTGGTTGGAGCAGAACTGTAGCAGTCTAATTAAGAATTAGTTTAAAAAGGTAATGAGTGTATTTTTTTAATTATTAAATTTTTTTTCTCCCTTGTATAGCTGTCATATATGTATTTGTACTTGATGTCATTTCAGAGGATGTTAGGAGGGAGGGTTGGAGACATGTTAGGGAGTAGGGGAGGGATGGGAATTATAGTGGATTTATTTCATGTTGTCTCTAATTTGTAAAATGTAAAATCCAATAAATATGTTTACAAAAAATTGTGAGCTTGCCAACACTGTCCAAAACATGACTATATGACATCAATTTCCTCCCTCAAAACAACCACCCTTATGGTTTGTGTATATGACATCTGCCATGTTTGCTCGCCTTGAGCTCCTGGATGGTGTTGTGGAGCTGCCTGCGCTCCATCTCGCCAGCATGGATTGCATCCCTCTGGTTAGCAATGGTCCCCTGGAAAGACCGGATATCTTCTTCCCTGTCTCTGAGGGTGGCCTGGAGGCAGGCCAAAGTGGACTCCTGCACTGACAGTTTCTTCTGGAATAGAGAGTGGAGAAGAAAGTGAGGAAAGAGACTGGAAAATAGCCTTTTTTTCTTTTATTCATCTACTTATTCTCTTTTCCCACTGAGTCTAGTTCAGGGTCATGAGGAGCTGAAGCCTATCCCAGCAGACAGCAGGGAGACATCCTGGACAGGTCACTAGTCCACAACAGGGACACTTCATACCAGCAAACCATTTAGAGTCTGCAATTCAACTGTCAGTCGGGCCTTTTGGACTTTAAGGGGTAACTGAAGAATTTAGAAGCAACCTACATGAGCACATGGAGAACACGTAAACTTCTCCACACAGTCGTGGATAAAATCCAGGATGTTCTTGCTGTGAGGTAGCAGCATTAAAGGGCAATTCCAGTATTTTTAAACTTGGGCCCAATTTTTCCATCATTTGGGGTCTAAATGACTAATAGGGACACACATTTTTGGAATTGGTCCAGTACTGAGCGAGAACGCTTCAGCGAGCAGCCGCGAAACAGGCTGCAATGTAATGCTTGGGGGCAAGTTTTCCCATCAAAGTATGTCCACTAAAAGTGATTGATTTTACTCTTTAACCACACAGCCAAGGTGCTGCACTTTAGTTTTTCACCTGCCTTTTCAATAGTGTAAAGAAATATCGAACAGTGATAAGCACTTTGACACATTAACCGCATTCAGAGCAAGAAACCAACTTTCTCAGCAGTGAGGTCTTCTTGATCCAAAATCTCAGTATATCCGCAGCTGTTCTGCTTTGTAGAAAAGAGAAGGCCATGACTTTTACCTTGCCTAAGCATATGGTAGGATGGTAGAACCAAGAGTGGAACATGGTGCCAACTCTGGCCAAGTTGAGGATTCCATTCTATCTTGGACATCCTATGTTTAAAATGTATGCATGGTATCCATAGGAAAAAAGACGCCAGGCTTAACATTCTTAAAAGTCTCATACTTTGAGAGTTTGAAGCTCCAACTCCTGGGTATCTCGGAAGGTCTCCATAGCCTTGTACTTGTCACACAGGTTGG
Organism: Lampris incognitus; assembly: GCF_029633865.1. NCBI lineage: Eukaryota > Metazoa > Chordata > Actinopteri > Lampriformes > Lampridae > Lampris > Lampris incognitus. The sequence goes on along the minus strand of NC_079221.1, from coordinate 50,697,779 downwards.
AAAGGTCCCTCTGGAGGTTGTTCTTGTCACTAGTGGTTTTCTCCAGTTCCTCCGTGACCCCTAACAAAGCCTTCAGCTCCACCTCGTACTGACTAAAAGACACACATAACACCCACAGATGCAAAATAATGATGCCACCCAGTGCAAAGGTTTTGAAAGAGCCTTTTGAAAAGCTATTTAAAAATAATTGCATCAGTGTGACAACTAGACTAGGAATAGGGATAAATCTCAGTTAGGTGCAGAAATACTGTATAATACAAAGATCCGTCAATTACAAAAATAAAATAAAATTAATGGCACATTCATGTACTCCTTTAATTTAATATTAGACTACAGAACGTGTACCAACATTTACCAAACCAACATCTATCAAAATAGTTGGAGACATAATCCGCACTGGTACCTGATCAAGTTTGTCAGTTTGTCCAATTCTTGCTTCAGCTCCACCTCTCTTTGCTGCATCTGGGCGACTGAACCCCTTAGCTCCTTGTTCTCCTGATGGACCGTCTTGACCTTGTTGTGACTCTTGCCTACCATATTGCTGACCTTGTCCTTGAGGTCCCTGGGGCGCTGCTGACTGGCTCCACCTAGGGCTGTGTGATATGACCAAAATCTCATATCACGATATAGGTCATTCATATCATGATGACGATACATATCACGATATAGCACTTTGTATAAATTAAATTAATAGAGTTTACATAAAATGGCCACATGGAAAGGCCTATTTCTTATTACATTTTTAATTATATACTCGATAGATAAAAGGTACTTACTCATATTTGATTATTACTTTTTTTTTTTTAGAACTTTTGTGCAAATTTTCAATTACGCATGGAACAAAATATAAAATGTTAATGTCTGGGTTTTGTTTTGAGCACTCGACTGTGCTCTTCCTGCTCTCATCTGTAGACTCTCTCCGTACTGTTTGACATAATTCTTGCGTAGGTGGTAAAAGATTCTAGTGGTGTTTGAGTCTGTTGTGGGGACCGGCGTGCGGCATATTTTGCAAAGTACAGTTCTCTTTCATAGCATTCGTTTCGATGTCTAAGTATGGGATACCCCCCCTCGCGTATTCACAGAAGCACTTGTACCATTATGCCAGCCCTGACTGGCTGGCTGTCATGATGTCTGCATCAGGGCGCTGCACCTTATATATGACTGACACAGCGTCACTCGTCATTCAGTCACCTCTTCTCACTTCAGTAGCAAGCTACTGTCCCGTATTTAAACTGACTAGCTAAACTGTCCTCAGACCAGAGCGAACACCTCCATTGCCGAACGCTAGCCGCTGACATACTGGTACGACTGTCTTCACCATAGGTCGTTTTTTTTACTCTGGCCTGTCCCCAAAAAGCAGAGTATTTCTGCTTCTACAAGCTAGCTAGCATGTTAACTTTGCTACTCTGAGCAAGCTAACGATACCGGGAACCTGCAGTCACCTCACCACTTGTCCACCATTGGAGCTAGCTAACGAGATTATTTTGCTCTGGCCTGTCCCCAAACAGCGGAGTATTTCTGCTTCTACAAGCTAGCTAGCACGTTAACTTTGCTACTCTGAGCAAGCTAACGACACCGGGAACCTGCAGTCACCGCACTGCTTGTCCAACGTTGGAGCTACCTAACAAGATTAACACTCCAGATAATTATTCTAAAACTTAAGCACGCCAGCTAAATGGATACAGCTGCCAAGCTGCTTCCCACCTTGGAGCAAGCTGATTCCTGTAATACAGTGTGTTTGGACACAATTGCAGAGAAGAGGCAGAGGCAGTTGGTAAGTACTAAGTCACTTTACTGGACTTCAGCAAACACACAATAACCAAAAAAACCACTGCCAAACAGGACAACAAAAATGCAAACAAGAATAGACATAAAATACTAAACTAAGGAAACACTCTCTCACACAGAGGAGGCAGACAAGGGTTCAGGAGACACGGGCTTCCACAGACCGACGCGAAGCCTCTCCAAGACTCGACGACGTATGTCTGCAAAGCACCCAGTCATATAGTCCCCAGCAGAGGTGCACCGAATCACAGGCCAATCAAGGAGACTGGGCGCAGGTGAAACAAAGCACCAATCCAGAGATGGGAGAGCCCAGATCACAGACTATGACAGGTGCACCTAATCACAGGCCAGCCAGTATACAGGTGCCACTCATACTGGCTGATTGCAGGCCGATAGGGAAATGGCATACCTGTTGGCTGCTGATCCTCTGGCCAGTAATACTGTCAGATTCTGCCCCCCTGTGCACCTGTGGAAACAAAATTGAGCAAACACACACACCGGGTCTGCTCCGCATGTCTCGGGCTGGAACACACCCGAGCCGCTGTCAACAACCCCGGCTCATGCACTCACTGTGCTCACTTCACGGCTAAGAGCCTCCGCCGAAGACTAGCCTGCCAGGCTAGCCTCTCGTATAAGGACCCTATTTTCACCAGTCCCACCCCCGAGGAACCCCAGTTTGGTGTGATTGAGGAGGACAGAGAATCAGAAGGCAAAGATTTCCTGGTGTCGGAGGAGGACGATGAGGGTAGTTCTTCCTTCGTCCCCCCTGGCACAGATTCCCAGCTCTCCATACTTGTCCGCAGCTAAAGGTGAGGATGAGGCTGCATAGCCTCCACCTAGCATTGACAGCACGATGTGTGTAAATGCACTGCAGATAGACTTGAGAATCCCATGGCCCACTGTCGTTGCGGAGAGTCTCCGGTCCTGCTACAAGGGGAAGAAATTGCCCCAGGCCAAGTGGACTGTGACAAAGCTTCTCCTGGTGTTCTCCGAGCTCCTGGAAGAAGTCACCGTCTCATGGAAAGAAAATCCATATTCCAGCAAGACCCATTGAAAGAGCGTCTTCCCTGCTTCCCTACCAGAGGAGAGGGGCGGGGGGCATGGCCCTCCCATCTTTAAGGGATTAGTACTTATCAGCTCAGCTGAGACCCCTTGTATACTGGTGTAACCAATCTTATGTGGCCAAATTGAAGACTATAGAGTTATCCTCAACTGATACACCAATACAGCCATTGCTTGGCTGTGTTGGCAAAGAGAAAGAAATATTACAGACAGCGAGTCAATGGGTGATTTTTTTCATTGAAAATATGGGGGGAAGTGGTTAAACGTTTTCAACCCGAGAGAGATAAGAAGCTAACCTGCTTAGATCGTCGGCGGCATATGATTCTGACTTTACACCGGCATCTTTAGATGGTAGATATAAACAACGGGTCTATTTGGTATCACTTCTATATGCAATATTGTTAAAAACTGGGAGCTTGACAGTTTGATCATCTATGTCAGACACATTGGTTGGGGAGGCAGGAATTTTATAGGTATTTACAACTCCGTGATTACTTTTCTAAAAAGATAAAAAGTTCTAATCCAAAAGAGATTCCAGCTATCATTCATGTATTCATTGATGCATCTAACTCAGAAAGCAACAGACATCTTATAAGTGAGATATACTATGGTATCACATCACTGAATAAGGATTCCACAGACTATGTGAAACAACGATGGGAAAAAGAGCTGGACACGGAAATATCTGACGACATGTGGTTGGATGCCTGGAAAACGCAATCGTCCTCCACCAACTCCCGGACCTGGAGAGACTTCTGCTGGAAAAACCTGATTCGCTTTTTTATCACCCCTATACAGAAGTCCAAACAAACCGGCACTCAGCTGAGCTGTTGGAGGGAATGTGGAGAAATCATGGTTGATCATGCTCATATTTTTTGGTCATATCCTTCCATTCAGACTTTTTGGAAGGAAGTATACATCAGTACTACATTCTCATCCTTGTGTCTTGGACATATTCCTGATGGACTAAATAAAACTGATGTCTATCTTTTGAAGGTCTTGCTGGAGGCAAGTAAAAAGGCCATTACTACAAAACACAGGCTTCAGAAAAATAGTCCTACAATTGGACTTTTCATCAATATTGTCAAACAATTACATCTTTCAGAACAGATGACTTACTCTATTCAGCTCCAAAAAGAACTGGGGGAAAAACAGTGGGAAAAATTGTGTATTTATTTGGCCAAAGAGAAGGATAGCTCATAGTTATTGTAAGTATACTGTATACGAGACATTCTACTTTAGCGGTTTCCAGATCGTCCCATGACCTCCATTTTTTTTGGGGGGGGGGGGTTTCTGTTCTTTTTTTCCTGTTTGTTGTTGTTGGGTTTTTTTTCTTGTTTTTTTTTTTTGCTCTTGGTTCCTGAAGAAAATACCCAGAAATAAAAAGATTTTTTGAAAAAAGGAGCGTCTTCCCTGGATTTTGAAGGGATGGATAAGCATGCCATGGCATGCGTTTCCCCGGCAGACTCCCAGCTCTCCATGCCTGTCCACTGCTAAAGGTGAGGGTGAAGCTGCACAGCCTCTGCCTAGCGCTGACATGCACGACGTGTGCAAATGCACCGCGGAGAGACTGGGAATCCTATGGCCCATTGTCATTGCAGAGGTTACTCGGTCCCACTACAAAAGGAAGAAATTGCCCCAGGTCAAGTGGACTGTGAGACAGCGTTTCCCAGTGTTCCCTGAGCTCCTGGAAGAAGTCTCCATCCCACGGAAAGAAAATCCATACTCCAGCAAGAACCCCATTCACGGGGCATCTTCCCTGGATTTTGAAGGGATGGATAAGCATGCCATGGCCCGCATGCCGCCCATGGAGCCGCTGGTGACAGCCCACCTCTACCCATGGTTGTCAGCTACATCATCTAGACCACCCACCCTCCTCGCTAAAGCCTACTGCATCCAGTCCGCCATGACTGAGCGAGCTTACAAGGCGGTAGCCCTGATGGTGAGAGCACTCATGTCACCTCCATTTTTGTCTGCTTACCAAGTGGAGCTATTTGACGACATGACCGAGGTACCCGATGCTTCCATGTGGGATGATATTACCACAATTGCGGATATCTGTCTGTGTGCGATGCGCTGTCCAGGCCACGGGGAAGTGTATGTTGATGCTGGTGTTGCAGAAGAGGGCAAGATGGCTCAATGTGACAAACTTGTCGGATAAAGAGAAGGGGGACATCTTGGACATCCCAGTTGTTCCTGATGGCATATTTGGCTCCACTCTCACTTCCACGCAAAAGAGACGTGGGGCAAAGAAAAAGGAAGATGAAGCCTTACAGCTCTGTCTCCCATGGAAAGCGGATGTGCCAGCCGTCCCCCATTCCCTGGCAGTCCAACGTTCCAGTATGTCCGGGGAGGAATCCCCCCCGTGCCAACCCTCTCTCTTGGTGGCGTGTGGGCCCAGAGCCCAGTTTGTGCATCCCAGTCAAGAGGAGACGAGGCTCAGTTCAAATGTGGGATTGTTTAAAGCCACATTCAAGTCTCATGAGCACTCACACACACTGAAAAAAAAGGTTCATTCACTGACACATCCGGGCACACAAGCGAGGGCCCAGTATTGCATTTTTCCAAAAGGGAAAAAGATAAATGCAAAGTTGCAAAACAGTGTTTCCCCCTATAACACCACCAGAGGGGACCAATGCCCTCCCTGGGATGAAACAGCCCTGGGCGGTTGTCCCGAGTCTATCCGTTCACTGTCAGCCGCTAAGGGGCAGCGTCGTACAGTTAAAAGAGGCTCCCAGAGATCGTGTAGCTCAGACAGAGCTTCACTCACCTCTATCTTCACGGATAGGGAGTTGGAAAACATGCACGGTGTCAAAATAGCTGTTGAAGACACTGGTCAGCGGCTACAGACTTAAATTCGCCACACAGCACCTCCTCGCTTCAGTGGCGTCATTGCGTCCCGTGCTCATGGAGAGTCAGCCTGGGTGTTACAGGTGGAAATATCTGCCTTGTTAAACAAAAACGCCATAGGAATAGTGCCACACCAGCAGAGGCTAGACGGTCTCTATTCAAGTTATTTCCTGGTCCCAAAGATGGCGGCATTCATCCCATTCTGGACCTATGTGCTTTAAACAAGTATCTCAGGAGATACAAGTTTCGCATGCTCACACACACAGCCCTGATACGCTTGGTGGGCCGGGCGATTGCTTCACATCGATTGACCTGGAGGACGCATATTTTCACATCCCCATTTATCCTCCACACAGGAAATATTTAAGGTTGGCCTTTCAGGACACCGTGTACGAGTACCTAGCACTCCCATTTGACCTGTCACTGAGCCCGAGGGTGTTTGTGAAATGTGTCGAGGGGGCTATAGCTCGCCTCAGGGAGCGAGGCATCTGCTTAGCCACCTATCTGGACGACTGGCTGCTGCTGGCACGCTCGGAGCAGGAGGCTGTTACGCACACGGGCATTGTGTTGACACACCTGGCTGAGCTGGGATTTGTGGTGAACAGGGAAAAGAGCGTGTTAACACTGAGACAGGACATAGCTTTTCTGGGTTTCATGCTGAATTCGCTCACCCACACGGCCCGCCTGCCAACCAAGAGAGTGGACGTATTCAGGTCCACTCTGGCGCATTTTGTCATAACAAAATGGGTCACATACAGTCTGTCTGTCAGGTTATTGGGACTGATGGTGTCAGCGCTCCTGGTGGTAAGGCTGGGCAGGCTGTACATGAGAGATTTCCAATGTTGAATGGCTTTTCTCAGACTGGACCCCGTGCACCACAGACCCCACAGGATTACGGTGTCTGCATCATGCACTCTCACACTTCGCTCTTGGAAACGGCCGTCTCTCCTGACGGAGGGTGTGCCTATGGGCACGACATTGGCCAGAAAAGTACTGACAATGGATGCCAGCCTATCGGGCTGGGGCAGTGTTTTCGAAGGGCAGGGCAGTAAATGGGGTCTGGAGCACACATCTCCATCACACCCATATTAACTACTTGGAGCTTCTAGCAGAGTTTCTAGTGCCAAAACATTTTCTGCTGTTTCTCCGGGGACATCATGTGCTGGTGAGGATGGACAGTACAACCATGGTAGCCTATATCAACCGCCAGGGAGGTCTGCGCTCCCCACAGCTGCACATATTGGCACGCGAATTGATGTTGTGGAGCGATGCACAACTCTCTGTGAGGGCGACGCACATCCCTGGGATTCAGAACTTGGGTGCAGACCTCTTGTCCAGAGGGAATCCCCTTTACACAGAATGGAAACTGCACCCGGCTGTAGTGGATCAGATTTGGACACAGTTCGGCCACGCAGCAGTGGACCTGTTTGTGTCAGGGGAGAACTCACAGTGCCCACTGTTTTTCTCCCTGCACGACCAGAGCGCATCACTGGAGTGGTTGCGTGTGCACATGAGTGGCTGCGTGTTCCACTATACGTGTTTCCCCCACTAGCCTTGATTCCCCCGAAATTGTTCAGGGTGCGGGATACCCGTCTTTCCCTGATTTTAATCGCTCTTCACTGGCCCTCCATGCATTGGCTGGCGGAAAGTGAAGCAACTCCTCTGTGGTCACCTGTGGCCCCTCCCGCTGCACAGAGACCTCCTCTCAAGCATGTGGGCAGACATTTCACCCCCACACAGAGCAGCTCGTCCTGTGGGCCTGGTCCATGAGTGGTTTAATTTAAGACATACTGGACTATCACACAGGGTCATTAATACTATTCAGAATGCCAGAGCATCATCCACCAGGTCCCTTTATGACTTTAAGTGGACAGTGTTTGAGGAATGGTGTGCTAGTGCACAGGAAATTTCCTTTCAGTGTTTGGTTGGTGCAATTTTGTCCTTTCTACAGGACCTGATTGACAGGAAGAAGGCATTTTCTACTGTCAAGGTTCACTTGACTGATATTTCCGCTTGCAGTGTCGGTTTTGATGGTAAGCTGGCAGGCCAGCATCCCCTTGTTTCTCGGTCTATGAAGGGTGTGGAGACTGTTACCCAGCTCTATGCCTGTCACCCTCCTGGGATTTGATTGTAGTTCTGGAGGCCCTCACCAGTCATCCCTTTGAGCCACTCAAACACATAAACATGAAAATGTTGTCTCTTAAGGTGGCTTTGTTGTGGGCTTTGGCTACGGCTAAGTGTGTGAGTGATATTCACGTTCTGTCTGGGCACCCTGCTTGTATGCGGTTCACCCCGGGGAACCTTGGAGTGACCTTGAAGCCTAATCCTGCTTTGGTCCCTAAAATGGTCAATCCATGCTTGCCAGTGGACCTGACAGCTTTTCAGCCACCTCCTCACAGTTCTGTGGAGCAGCAGTGCCTGCATATGTTGTGCACAGTTCACACTTCACACACTTAACGTGGAGCGAACAAGGGCCTTCAGGAAAGGGGATCAGTTGTTTGTGTACTGGGCTAAGCCCCACAGGGGCAAGCCCATTGCCAAAGACTTTCTCATGGATGCTATCACACTGGCTTACTCCAGCTCAGGCCTTCAGGTTCCATCTGGGTTGCGGGCACACTCTACTAGGGGTCTTGCGACCTCTTGGGCTCTGTTTAGGGGGGGGGTCTCTATCCAGGATCTCTGTGCCGCAGCTAGCTGGTCATCGCCCCTCACATTTGCAAGGTTTTATAAGTTGGATGTTACATCTTCAAGCCTTGCTCATGCTGTCCTGAGCGTGGGTCCCTCAGTGGACCTGCCTCATCCACACATTTCTTCGTGAGGGTCAGTCATTGAGATAAGCTTGTCTAGCAATACGGGAGTCTCCATATCCCATAGTGAGACATCAAAACGATTGCTATGAAAGAGAACTTTAGGTTACTTCCGTAACCCCAGTTCTCTCAGTAGCATGAGCGAGATGTCTCACCAGACCGCCCTTCTTGCTGCTGGGGTGAAGTGAGAAGAGGTGTGCTTGTTCTGAATGACGAGTGACGCTGCATCAGTCATGTATAAGGTGCAGGGCCCTGATGCAGATATCATGATTGCCAGCCAATCAAGGCAGGCGTCATGGTACAAGTGCTTCTGTGAATACACAAGGGGGCGTATCCCATAATGAGACATCTCACTAATGCTACTCAGAGAACTGGGGTTACAGAAGTAACCTAAAGGTTTCTGGCCCGTGTCAAACTTTTCATATCCAAACCACATCCATATGATAGAAGTAGCACCTCTTTTAGGGACAAGCTCCTCGTTTTGTCCTGGCTGGTCAGACTCCTTCTATTAGGAATTACCCCGTTCTGCATTACATTCACTGTCCTCCATGTTTGTTTGTATTGCCTTCATGCAAATCTGTCTGCGTCCAGGTTGTGCAAAGAGCGGAAAGGGTCGTCCAAATGGCGAAAAATATTGCCATAAAGAGTATGATTTGCGACAAACGAAATAGATGATAGAGTTTAACATGAAACGATAGACGTTTTCTATCGTCATATGTTATATATCGCACAGCCCTAGCTCTGGGTACATCTTTGGACAGCACTGCCCATTGAACAGCGGTTGTGAGACATGACAAATTGATTATATGATAATTAGATCCAGTGGTGTACCTTAAAATCCCGTGCTCCCCCTCCCGCGGGAAGGGGGCCTGGGGCCCTTTCACCATGGAGGTGCAGTTATAGTGACACCGGCATAATTAACTAAAAAATAAATATTACAAGCAATGTAATAATATTGTGTGTGTGTGTGCACGCACGCACACACGCACGCACGCACAGACACACACATACACACGCACCCATGCAACAATTACGTGACTTACAGTAAAAATGATCAATATGCAATATATATTGCAAGCTTGGTAAGATAGCCAACTTAGTACTTAATGTCATCTTCTGGAAAAAAGGTGCATGGAATGCGTATATAATATACGATTTTAGCCCAGAATATCTCGCAGACAACTCATCTTACCTCTGGAAGGACCAGCAGCAACAGTGGAAGTTCTTTGAATTTGCGCTGGCTTGGCTGTGGAAGGAAAGAGAAAAAATATAAATTTACTTAACTGGTCACATACATTGTCACATGAAACATTTGACTTAATCGTTCATAAAAAGTACATTACAGCTAACACATACAAAAAGGATATAAAATTATAAATAAGAAAAAATAAGTAGAAAATAGTGGGTCTCTTATTCTTATTATATGTACAGTTTAGAGTCTGACTGACTGCACCAATGGAAGGTAATAAATGCCAGCACTAGAAATCAAAAAGGTGATTAGTCCACAACAAGGGCCCACTCACAAAAACTTTGCAATAGTATCTCTCATTGTTTTACTTGGTGCACCTGGAAATGTTTTTTTATGCCATCCCGCACATATTTTAGCCAGGTTGCCATAATGGAGCTATATAAAACATGCAAGCAAAGAGTAGTTTTTCGCTACTACCACGGACATGTGGTCAAACTGTACAGCGGAACCCTATCAGAGTCTGACCGTGCATTTCATCAATGAAGAATTCGACCTCAAAGCTCTCTGTCTTCAGGCTGCTTACTTCCTGGATGACTACACTCGGGAGAACACTGCAGTCAGCCTGAGAAGGGCTAGCCAGCTGGGACCTCACTGAAGAAAAACATGTCTGCCTAACGACGGACAATGCATCAAACATGGTGAAGACAGCGCAACTTAACGAGTGGACCAGGCGCCAGTGTTTCAGCCACCTACATCTTGCCATTGGTAAGACTCATCTCATTATCAGCCGCTTCTCTGGGGTTGGGTCGTGGTGCCAGCAAGCTAAGTAGGGCACTCCAGATGTCCCTCTCCCCAGCAACGCCTTCCAACTCCTCCTGTGGGATTCCAAGGTGTTCCCAGGCTCGACTGGACATGTAGTCCCTCCAGCGAGTTCTGGGTCTACCCCAGGGTCTCCTGCCAGTTGGACGTGCACGGAAAACCTTCAAAGGAAGGCGCCCAGAAGCCATCCTAATCAGATGCCCTAACCACCTCAACTGGCTCCTTTCGATGCAAAGGAGCAGCGGTTCTACTCTAAGCTCCCTCTGGATGTCTGAGCTCCTCACCCCATCTCTGAGGCTGAGCTCAGACACCCTACAGAGGAAACTAACTTCAGCCGCTTGTATCTGCAATCTCACCCTTTCAGTCAAGGGAAAACCTTGGCGGAGTCCGACACCCGCTGAAAACATGTTTGACTTTGTGCCGAGAATGCGGACACAGCTCTCACTTTGGTTATACAAGGACCGGATGGCTTGTAGCAACTGCCCCGGTACCTCATATTCCCGCAGTACCCCCCACAGAGTGCCCCAGGGTACACGGTCGTAAGCCTTCTCCAAGTCCACAAAACACATGTAGACTAGCTGGTCAAACTCCCATGTCTCCCTCAGCACTTCCGCAAGGGTAAAGAGTTGGTCCGTTGTTCCATGGCCAGGACGGAATCTGCATTTTTCCTCCTGGATCCGAGGTTCAACAGTCGGTCGGAGCCTCCTTTCGAGCACCCTAGAGTAGACTTTTCCAGGGAGGCTGAGCAGTGTGATGCCCCAAAAATTGGAGCACACCCTCCGGTCCTCTTTTTTAAATATGGGAACCACCACCCCAGTCTGCCACTCCACAGGTACTGTCCCCGACCTCCACGTGACACTGAAGAGGCGTGTCAGCCAGGACAGCCCAACAATGCCCAGAGCTTTCAGCATCTCAGGGCAAATCTCATCCACATCGGCGCCTCGCCACCGAGGAGCTTCTTAACTACCGCAATACCTCTGTTAGGGATATGGGTGTGGCTATAACATGTCCTCCACTGAGGACATGTTAGCCAGGTCCAGGGGCTCCTCAAAGTGTTCTTTCCACTGCCCAACCAAATCCCCAGTCTAGGTCAACAGTCCCCCCCCCCCGGCTCAACACAGCCTGAGTCAAGCCCTGCTTCCCCTTCCTGAGTCGCCGGATGGTTTGCCAGAACTTCCTTGAGGCCAACGTAAAGCCCTCCTCCATAGTGAGCAGGAGTCATTAAACCCTCCAAAGAGCAGCAGTCATTAAACGTGGTATCAACATATTTTGATGTCATTTACAACACTGTTAATCCCAGACGACGAGGTTGGGTGGTAACACATTGCTAAAATAGTGGCGGTCATTGAACATGGTATCATGTACAACATATTTTGATGTCATATACAACATCGTTAATCCCAGACGACGACATCGGGTGGTAACGTGTTGTCAAAAGAGCAGCAGTCATTAAACTTGGTATCATATACAACATATTTTGATGTTAACTGAGTGCCCAACAAGATTGGGGATCTAAAGAAATGATGATTGCAAAAGTGCTGGAACAGACCAAGGCCATATCCCAGGTATTGTCAGGCAATCGAAATGCATGCCCCCTCATCCCTTGAATATCCCTGGCAGGATATTCAAGTGTTATGAGTCCATTCACAAGGCGCTAGATCTTCTCCAGGAATTTACTGATGCTCTTTCTGGAGAGGAGTACGTCAGCATCTCCTACCTCAGGCTAGTTCTTTATCTTCTAGCCACATCAATCCTGGCTGAAGATGATGACATAGACCTGTCTAGGTCGATTAAAACCAAGGTCCTGGGATACCTCAATGACAAATATAGTGACCCTGACACCCAGGAGCTTTTGGACATCATGTCATTTCTGGACCCGAGGTTCAGAACACAGTACATTAGTGCAGACCACATCTCTGCCATTAAGACCGCACTGAAGACTGAAATAACAATAATAATAATAATACTAATAAAAAAACAAACTTATATAGCGTTTTTCTAACACTCAAAGTTGCTTTACAATAAACGGCGGTGAAACAAGACAACAGATAAACATAACACAGACAAACTGGAACAGTCCGCAAAATATAACCAAGTTAAGATAATGTGCAGTAATAATAATGTTCTTGAACATGATACTGACAATGTTGTCCTCGCACAACCACACATAGATCTAGATGTAGGAAAAAAAACGTTTAATACATAGCAGTAAAAGCTTGTTTTGTGTGTTGTGCACTCATGAGCAGCCAATATATCCCTAATTGCAAAACTAATGGCTGTTATTATTCTTTTTAATCTGGTAGGAGAAGAGGTCCTGTATTGAAACCGTTTTGAAGCCTCAAATTGCAAAGCCCTCTGTGGAAAGGAAAAGAAGTCTTCCAGCAAATGTTTCAAGGCCAGCGTGGCATCTCCTGCTTTGCCTGTGCAACTTCAAGATGTCGTGGCGGCTGAGTTGAATGTTTCCTGATGACTCCTGCCACTGACGGAGAAGAAGATCCCCTGGCCTGATGTAAGATGCACAAAATCAATTTTCCATGACTGAGCAAGTTGGCCCACAAGTTCCCTCTCAGAACGTCTGGTTAGCACTGGAGGGAATATAGTAACTTGTACTCGTTCGTCCTTAAAACCAGCAAAAGTCGATATGCTAAGGCGTCTGGGTGGCGTAGTGGTCTATTCCCTTGCCTACCAACACGGCAATTGCTAGTTCGAATCCCTGTGTTACCCCCAGCTTGGTCAGGCATCCCTACAGACACAATTGGCCGTGTCTGTGGGTGGTAAGCCAGATGTGGGTAAGTGTCCTGGTCGCTGCACAAGCGCCTTCTCTGGTCGGCCGGGGCGTCTGTTCAGGGGGGAGGGGGAACTGGGGGGAATAGCATGAGCCTCCTACATGCTACGTCCGCCTGGCGAAACTCCTCAATGTCAGGTGAAAAGGTGCAGCTGGCGAATCCATATGTATCGGAGGAGCCATGTGGTAGTCTGAAGCCCTCCCCGGATCAGCAGAGGGAGTGGAGCAGCGACCGGCCCGGCTCGGAAGATTGGGGTAATTGGCCGAGTACAATTGGAAGAAAAGTCGATATACTGGTTTTCCTGACAAAAAAACCACAAAAAAACCCAACTGTGAGTTACTGTGCACCATACATTAGGATGACATAGTGGCTGGCAGAGCCATACTCCTTGTGCACTTGTCTCTGTGGTTTGTTACTGTAACTGACTAGATATCAGTAAGCTTAATATTTATATTATTGTTCAGTGTTTCTTTTTAGATTTTATTAAAAAGTACAATCCACATGTTTATATTTTACATGTTTATTACGACTTTGAATTATCTAAATATTTTTATAGTGGTGGAGCCACAGATTTATTTTTTTTTATATTTCTGCACTTTAGTTTATGTGATTTGTTACTGTTACTGACTGGAGATCAGTAAGATTCGTATTTATTTTCATACATCGCTGATACAACCCGCCCGCCAGTGACACTGTGGCCACAAACATTGGTAAGCAGTTTTTTGAATTTTTGGACAAGTGCTTCACCCCCTACCACCAACTGAGGAAGATATTCAATAAGAACATCCTCAAAATAAGTTACAGCTGTATGCCTAATATTCAACAAGTAATATCATCCCACAAAACAAGAATCATGAACAAATCAAAGACACCTTCATCACAATTGGACTCCCCCAACTGTAACTGCCATGTGAACGACTCATGCCCCCTCGAAAGAAAATGCCAGATGAAAGGAGTTACCAAGCAATGGTGACGAGAAATGGCAACAACAGAGGGAACATTCAAAAAGCGGTTTAATGCACATGTGTAGCTTCAGAAACAACCGTTTAAGGAATGTAACATCTTTAAGCTATTATATTTGGTCATTGGCGGGCAGAAAAATTAATTATTCAACCACCTGGAAAATCCTCTCAAAAAACACAGCATATTCAACCAGTAGTAAAATGTGCAATCTATGTCTTACTGAAAAGTATTCTATCGTTTGCAAACCAGAAATATCCATATTCAATAACAGGAATTAATTCCCCAGCAGTTACAGACACAGATATAAGCATCTATTTTGTAATTATAAATAGATAATGCCAGTAGACAAATACCATTTGTAATGCTGAGTATTTGGACCCAATTGCAGAGAAAAGGCAGAGGCAGTTGGTTAAGTACAAAATCGCTTTACTGGACTTCAGCAAAACACACAACAAAAGGCTACTGTCAAACAAGGCAGGCAAAAATGCAAACTTGAATAAACATACAATACAAAACTGCAAAAACACTCTCTCACACAGAGAAGGCGGATGAGGGTTCGGGATCCAAGAGCTTCCGCAGACTTACGTGAAGCCTCTCCAAGACTCAATCAGGAATGTCTGCAAAGCACCCAGTCAAATAGTCCTGAGCACAGGTGCACCTAATCACAGGCCAACCAGTATGCAGGTGCCACTCATACTGGCTGATTGCAGGCTGATAGGGACATGTCACTTGCTGGCTGCTGATCCTCTGGCCAGTGATCCTGTCAGTACCCCCCTCCCAGGCACGGCACCTGACATACCCATGGCCCGGCCTACGGTGCTGGAAATCGCGGATGAGGGTCTGGTCCAAGATGGCCCACGCCAGAACCTAGCACCGTTCCTCCAGCCCATAGCCCTCCCAGTCCACCAAATACTGGATGCTACGATGCATCTGGCGGGAGTCCAGAATCCTCCTAACTGTGTGGGCAGGCAGCCCATCGATCAGGCAAGTAGGAGGTAGGGGTGGGACTGGAAGAGACAGAGGGCTGGTGGAGACAGGCCTCAGGAGAGACACATGGAACACCGGATGGACCCACATGGAAGCAGGCAATTGCAACCGGTAGGAGATTGGACCGATCTGTGCCACCACTGGCTGGAAGGAAACCGCTGGCCGCCGCCATCAGTTGGCCTGCTGAGAGTACCTGGACCTGGCATGTAACAGCGCAGCCTGGGCCCTCCTCCAGGTCTGCGCACACTGCCTCACAAAGTCGGCTGCTGCTGGAACCCCCACTTCAGCCTCCTGGTCCGGGAACAGTGGCGGCTGGTATCCCATCTGGCACTCGAACTGCGACATGCCGGTTGAGAAGGACTGCAATGTGTTGTGCGCATACTCGGCCCACAGCAGTTGCGAGCTCCAGGAGGACAGGTTGGAAGCAGTCAGACAGCGCAGCATGGTTTCCAGAACCTGGTTCATCCTCTCTGTCTGCCCATTGGACTGAGGGTGGAAGCCTGAAAAGAGGCTGGCAGTGGCCCCGAGGAGGGAGCAGAAGGCCTTCCAAAAACGAGAGACGAACTGAGGACAACGATCCGACACCACATCACATCACGAGGAAGGCCATGCACGCGGAACACATGCTCCATCATCAAGGCTGTGGTCTCCCAAGCAGACAGGAGCTTGGCCAGAGCAACAAACCACGCTGCCTTGGAAAACCGATCTGACCAGGATGACCGACTTCCTCTTGGATCGAGTGAGGCCGGTGACGTAGTCCACCAACATGTTGGACCAGGGCCTACGTATGATAGGCAACGGGCAGAGCAGGCCGGGCGGACGCTGGCGTGGGGACTTCTGCTTGGCACAGGTGATGCAGGCTGACACAAAGGAGGAAACGTCCCTCTGCATGGCTGGCCCCCAAAACCTACAGCCGACGAACTCCAGAGTCCTCCTCTCCCCTGGATGGCCCACCAGACTAGACGAATGCCCCCATTCCAAGACTTGTGGCCGCACTGCAGGCCACATACAGATGTGGTTCAATAGCGCAGCCATAGGAGCGGTGCGGAGGAAGGATGGTTGCCCGCCTTTTACTGAACACCTCCCGGAGGTCAGCATACTCAGGGGGAACATTGGCTAGGTCAGTGGCCTTGGTCTCCACTGCATGCCGGGGTGTCTCCCGAGGATCCTTGAGGCAGGAAAACTGGCAGAGAGGGCCCCACCCCTCCAGCCGACCTGCGGTCCAATCCAGCTGTGGGTTGTGAAGGCCAGCCAAGGGGACCCCAGCACCAGAGGATAGGCGGGTGAGTCGACGAGGTGCAGGGAGATCTCCCCTCCAGGACCAATGTGACAGGAATGGTGCAAAGCCGGGCCTTTCCGAACCCCAGAGGGCAGCCATCGAGGGCTGTCACTTTAATGGCCTCCTCCAAGTGGTGGGTAGGGATGCCCCACTCCTGGGCCTGGGCAATGTCTAGCAGGTTACTGGCGGTGCTGGAGTTGACAAAGGCGCTGAGCTGATGTGCCTGAGAGCCCCAGGAAACAGTGGCAGAAAACAACATATGGGGCTGGGGAGAAGGAGGCATGGAGACTCGACCCATCAGAATCTCCCCAGCTACTGATGGGTCTTGTCTTTTACTGGAGCCTTGAGACAGTGAGCGACGAAGTGACCAGCCTCCCCGCAGTACAAACAGCAGCTCTCCCTCATCCGGTGGACGCACTCCACCCTTGACAGACTGGCCCTGCCGATCTGCATGGGCTCCTCTGCTCCCAGCAGAAGGGAGGCTGCTACAGGCACCAGAAAGCAGACAGTGGGCTGAGTGGCGTAGGCACTGAGCTGAGATCCATGGGCGCCCCGAACCCTCTTCTCCCTCCGCCGCTCACGGATGCGATTGTCCACTCGGATGACGAGTTTAATTAGCTCCTCCAGGTCATCCTGCTGCTCCCTGGCAGCCAGCTCATCTTTAATGTCCTCCGACAGTCCGTGCTGATAAACGGTGAGGAGGGAGGCAGTGTTCCATCCGCTCTCTACTGCCAGCATGCGGAACTTGACGATGTAGTCAGTACTGTCTCCCCTCCCTGTTGCAGGGTGTATAGTCGCTAGCTGCCTCCTACCCCATCACAGGGTGGTCAAAAACTCGGTGCAGCTCCTCCATGGAGGTTCGGTAGGACTGGCAGGTGGGCGCACGCTGCTCCCACAATGCAGTGGCCCATGCCAAGGGAGGGCCAGACAGAAGCTGTATAATAAACGAGACCTTAGCCGTCTCGTTTACAAACTTGGAGGGCTGAGCTGGGAGTGCTGCTGAAGCATGGAGTTGATCTCCCCAACAAAACTGGAGATGGAGTGGACGCTTGCGTCCAGCGATTGCAGCTTGGTGTGCTGTTCGCCCAGAACTGCACCTTGGATTGTAATGGTGGTGCGCAACTGCTCTAACTCTGCTGGGTCCATGTCTGGTTTAGTCTTGCTGTAACACTGAGTATTTGGACCCAATTGCAGAGAAGAGGCAGAGGCAGTTGGTTAAGTACAAAAAGTCACTTTACTGGACTTCAGCAAAACACACAACAAAAGGCCACTGCCAAACAGGGCAGGCAAAAATGCAAACTTTAATAAACATACAATACTAAACTAGGCAAAAACATTCTCTCACACAGAGGAGGCGGATGAGGGTTCGGGATCCAAGAGCTGCCGCAGACTTACGTGAAGCCTCTCCAAGACTCAACTAGGAATGTCTGCAAAGCACCCAGTCAAATTGTCCCCAGCACAGGTGCACCTAATCACAGGCCAACCAGTATGCAGGTGCCACTCATACTGGCCGATTGCAGACCGGTAGGGAAATGTCACCTGTTGGATGCTGATACTCTGGCCAGTGATCATGTCAACCATTAACCTTGTATGCAAGGTTAGACGCAGTAGACAGACGCAGTAGTTTTGTTCATAAGCGGTAGTTAAGAGTGGGAGGGGGGGTATAGACAGGACATTGTATTTGAGGTGGGGTCTTTTCGGGGGGCGGTTTCTGTGAGTGTTTTATTTTCTCTCTTTCTCTGGGTGTGCCTTCATCAGTGCATTCTATCAAAAGAATTCTATGGATATATTATATAACTAATGTCTAATAGTCTTGAAGTAAAAATTACCTCATGGAACTGTAGGGGTTTGATCAAAATTAGACAGGTTAAACAAGTGATGAGCAGGATAAAAATTGTACAATCAAAAATAGTTTTCTTGCAAGAAACCCATCTGCTGAGTGGGGATATCTCCAAAATAAGCAGAAGATGGCAGGGTCAGGTTTTGTCTGCTCCCTATACCACTCATGCTAGAGGAGGTATGATACTGATCCACAAGTCTGTCCCACTGCGGATCTAAAATATAGTTAGGGACCCTGCTGGTAGATATATCATGGTTCAGGGTACGTTACTATTTGAAAATATAAATTTGGTCAATGTGTACGGTCCAAATGAAGATGATCCTAAATTCTACAATAATCTGTTTCTGGCTATTTCAAATCTTCCTGGGCAATACATAATAGCTGGTGACTTTAATTGCACATTGGATCCGCTGAGAGGCAGATGACCCGGCTTAGACAATATCCACCCCAGATCAAGGAAGACAATACATCATTTTATCAAGGAACTAAATTTGTTGGCTAAATGGAGACATGGAAAACCAAATGCAATGGAATACTACTGCTATTCCAGCACTCAGGGTCGAGGCCATGAGGGGGCCCGGGGGGGGGGGGCACGGCCCCCCTTGGTCAGAGCACGCCTGCACAGAAACAGTCAAATGGAAGCTGAAATACATGCATTATTATTATTAGCCTATTATTATCATTAAGTCTTGTCCTTTGCCACTAAAGTTATGAGCCCAATGGGCTATTTTTAAGGTACCACCCACTGAGCCACACGGAATGTTCCCTATATCAACAGCTTGGGACACAGCATGACACTCAAGCACAGGCACTCTGACAAGCACTTGGAAGCTAGGATACCTTACCAAGGCAACAGGTGAGTTCGTGGTACATGCTACTTGAAATGATTCTTGAAATGATAAGGTTATATAAAGTTATTTCCACACTTAATTTAATGTGCTAGAATGTGTCAACATTGTGGAAATTGAGCAGAGTGAGCTGAGTTTAGTTGGGCTGCAGTTAGCTTTGCAAGCTTGCAAGATAGCTAACCTCTGACTAGCAAGCTAACGGTGAATTTCCAGGTAATATCACGTACAATAGCACATACTGTCGCTAATTTACACTTGGGCAATGTTATGTAAAACTTTTCTTTAAAGATGACGCAATGAAAAGGATAATAGGGGGAGAGAGGAAAAATTGATGCATTTTTTGCAACAAGTACAGCAGAAAATGACAGGGGAGCAGAGAAAACGTCTCATGTTAACGAGAGTAATAAAGAAGTGTCAGCTGCAGTCAAAGAAACGAAAGGAGCAAGTGGAGGCTTTACTACAGATGCAGAAAGGGAAGGAGCCAGTGAGATGTCATCTACAGACACAGAATGGTCAGGAGCAAGAGACCCGTTATTAGCAGAGACGGAGGATGAGGAGGAGGAGAGTGAGTCTGGAAGAGAGCACATGCAGCCAGAGACCAATGAAGGCACACATGATAGAGTTGTCCTCCAGGTACGTGCTTATCAGAGTAGCCTAAGCTGTGCAGTGTGCAAATCATTGATCTGGATCACATGAGACAAACTCAAGGCCCAAATTATTTTCGCATAAATTCCATGATATTATATACCAATACATCACATACTACATCTGGAGAGGGGAAGAAAAACATGCACAATTTAAGCCAGGTTTTTTTTTTTTTAACCCGGCCCTAGACTTGGACCAAATTTTTAATTTTGGCCCAATGCTTGTTTGAGTTTGACACCCCTGATCTGGATGGTTTTTAAGACGTCTATGGTGCAAATATCTGAAAGTTGATGTGTGTTTCAAGAGCACATCACAATGGGAAATTAAATCAAGCAGTGGTATAACATAGGCCATTTAACTATAATAAAAGTGTATGTTTAATCAATCTGTAAAATGTTAATAATTGCATGTTTAATCTTAAAAAAGCAATATAAAACAAAATCTAATTGAAAGTGGGTGGCATTTATGTTAATAGTTGATACTAATGGAATTCTTTGGTGTTCTACAGACATTTCCAAGTACAGGGGTGAAGCTCCAGCACAACCTCAACTTAAGCATTTCCCCAAGACACTCCACAGAGACCGAAACAGGAGCTTCAAGAGTGAGTGGTATTCAGTCCACCCCTGGTTAGAATACTCCATAAGTGCAGACTCTGCCTTCTGTTATGCTTGCAGGCATTTCAGTTTACCTGGCCAGGTAGAGTCAACATTTACTTCAGGTTCAGGTTTCAAAAACTGGAAGAAATCTACAGATGGAGGGTTTGCTGCGCATAGCAGATCTGAGCATCATACGAATGCTATGCTAGCATGGAAAGATTATCAAATGGCAGAAAAAAAATCAGGAATCTCTAATGGGACAATTAAACAAAGAGTACGACAGAATTGTAGAAGAGAACAGAGGGTACATCAAAACTTGCTGAAGTGGTTCTTCATTGTGCAACTGAGAACTTTGCTCTGCAAGGGCATCGTGAATCTGTGGACTCAAGCAAGAAAGGGAACTTCTTGGGTATATTGAATATCATAGCAAAGCGTGACCAAACGGTTTTGAAAAAAATTGATGGTCCCAGAAATGCAAAATATACAAGCCCTGACACACAAAATGAGATTTTGTCATGCTTAGCAGAGATGGTGCGCACATCAGTAATACAAGAGGTCAAAGAAAGTTATGCTTTTAGCATACTTGTGGATGAAACAAAAGACAAAAAAAAAATGGAACAAATGTCTTTTGTTTTGAGATACTATTATAATGGTGAGATCCATGAAAGTTTTTTGCAGTTTGAGCAAACAGAGAAGCTAGATGCAGAGAGCTTGACAAAAAAAAAAAAAATCATTCACCTTTTGGAAAGGTATGGTCTAGAATACAAAAGGAACCTTGTAGGGCAAGCGTATGACGGTGCTGCTGTTATGAGTGGGAAACATAGCGGTGCGCAGGCACGGATCAAGGAGGTAGCAAAGATGGCTTTCTATGTACACTGCAATGCCCATTGCCTCAATCTGGTGCTTGTGGACACAGTGAAAGGAATACCAGAGGCTGAATGCTTCTTTTCCTTACTGCAAAAGCTGTACATCTTCATGTCTGGATCGGCAGTGCATCACAGATGATTACAGGTGCAATGGGACATGTACCCAGGTGCACCCAGAGAGTTGCAAGTGTTGAGTGACACACGGTGAGCTTCCAGATATTATGCCTGCCGTAATTTGTGGGATAGGTTGCCAGCTATAGTGAGAGTGCTTGAGGAACTGGGTGATGAGAACAGTGGTGACAGGTCAGATAGGTGCCAGGGACCTTTTGCCTCAAATTGCTCTGCAATTCATTGTATTTCTTGCCATATTTAAGAAACTTTTGGGGAGATGCAAAATTACTGTCAGAGTTGCTCCAGTCTTAGTCACTTGATTTGGCCAGAGCAGTAGATCTTGTGGAGGCACTAATTAGTACTATTGAATCTTATAAGAGTCAGCAGGTGTTTGATGATTTGTGGAACACTGTTTTGGATATGGCTAAGCAATGTGATGTCTGTACAGACACAGCTCCAAAACGAAAGAGAACACTTAGTTCAAAGCTAGAGGCATACCATGTTCTGTCTGCTATGGGCAGCCACGCAACAGACAATAGCAAAGACTAATGTATTTCAGGACAGGAATCTTCTACCAGGTTTTGGACAGGATGCTCAGTGAGCTCAAAGACAGATTTTCACCTCAGAATTGTGACATAATGATTGGGATACAAGCTTTGCATCCTAACAGCAAAACGTTTTGTGACAGGGATAGCCTATTTGCATTTGCCAACCTATATGAATGTGACCTTGAAGGCCTAGAGCATGAGCTCTAACAAGTCAAAAGAGTTTTAGAGCGAAAGGTCCAACAAGGGATGCAGAGACCATCTACAATTGCAGACTTGACAGGTTTTATCAAACAATACAAGGAAGTTTTCCATGCTTTCTTCAGGCTTTGCAAAATTGCGCTGGCAATACCCGTCAGCACAGCTGCCTGTGAGCGCAGCTTTTCCTGCTTGAAGCTCATTAAAACCCACCTCAGAACTACCATGGGAGAGGATAGGCTCAGTGATCTCGGGGTGTTGAGCATAGTGTACAGGAGGGCAGTGACTTTAAATTTAGACAAGTTTGTGGATAAGTTTGCAAGAAATCACCACAACCGGAGAATACAGCTGTTGTAAACTGTGTTGTAACTGAGGTTAAAGGTTGTATCAGCGATAGCTGCTGGATATTGTGTTTGTTTATGTTTGTGTTTATGTTCAAATAATTTTATATTTTACCTGAGGATCCCGCAACAAGACATGCAAGAGAGACAGGTAGCTCACCCCTTCATTCAGTATTATTTGAAAGAAAAAAAAATCTACACAATGTTTTGTTGTTGTTATGTGGAGCTAGGCCTACCTGTCCCAAATGTTTTGAGTGCAGTTTATGGCGCCTGGGCTGCATAAAACGATCAGATTTTTCTTTTTACAGCACACATAGGGAATGTAGAGCTAGCAGATCATGAGGAGATATTAGCTGAACATTATAAAAAGTGTGACATGTTTACAAGACGCCCAGGATTGCTGATACAACCTTTAAACTGGACTGACTTTGTCTGTGAACTATTTGGGTTTATCTGAGGTGAAGTAGAGAGGGTAAATGCCATATCTACTTACTGCAGCTGTATGTATATGGGCTTTTTGGAAAGGTGTGGATGAAAGGGAAATTATTGGAACCTATAAATGTGTGTGTGTCTCTATGTGTCTGTGTGTGTGTGTTATAAACTGTGTAGTGTACCATTTTGAGAATTTTGAATTTGAATTGTTTGAATTTGAATTGTTTTGAGTTGAATTTTGAGTTTTAGTTTGAATTGAATGCTGTTTATCACAAATAAATGGAAATGTCAAGGATCAAGTATCAAGGATTTTTATTTGTCACATGCATAGAAATAGTAATGTTAAACATGTAGTGACATTGCATTTTGGCTGTTCAACTTTTCCTGTGCAGAGGTGAAAGAAAGAAAGATCAAGAAAGAATTGAATGAGTAAAAAGTGCAGTGTGTGTAAATCCAAGTGTAAAAGCAAGAGTGTGTAAGTGCAGCATGGCATGTCCAAGTGATGTAGTTTATTTAGTAGTGCGTTGAGGATATGGAAATGTTGGCTTCATTGTGTACATTTTCCCTTCATGCAATTGAAATTGCAATTGAAATACTAAATTACATTTCTGTCTTCGGTCTTTACACTTAACAACACTTAAACCATACCCATTGCATTAACATCAGTGCATGGGACATGTAGATTAGATGAATGATACTATTCCATACCCCTTGGCTATACACAATCCATGGCATTGTTAAAAGGGCTATCATAATCTTCGATAGTTTTAAAATAGTAGTTTTGACAAGTGCCACCCTAATTAAATGGCTGGCCCCAGCTGGCCTCCCAGTAAAAAAGTCTTGGCTATGCCCCTGCCAGCATTTATAAAACTCACTCACGCATAGATTACTTTTTAGTTTCAGCATTACTTGTTTCCAAAATTGATGAATGTCATTATAGCAGTATAGTTCTATCGGACCATGCAGCTATATCCTTGGTGTATAAAGATACTAAACTTGAGAGATCCCCCGAGGTGGCGCTTCCAACCAGGATGGCTTATGGACCCAACGTTCATAATTTTTTTTAGATAAACAAATTGACTTATATTTTGAATGTAATACTTCCAAAACATCTGCTAGCATAAGATGGGAGGTATTCGGGCCTTTATCAGGGGTCAAATAATGTTTTAGTAGCTCAAAGAAAAAGAGTGCACAACTTGAAATGAAGACATTAGATGAGAAAAAAAAACAAACTTGAAACAGATCTCTACCAAAACAAGCCTCGTTCTATAGATGAACATGCAAAACTACTCCGACTTAGATCACAGTATAATGAGCTGTCAGCTAACAAAGTAGCTGCCAATTTATTAAGGCTTAAACAGTCTTATTATGATCAGGGGGAAAAGCCCGAGAAACCTTTAGCGTGGTGCATTAAACAACAACAGAGAGAAAGGTCTATTAACTGTATTAAAGCTCAGAAAGGTAGAACTATAGTGGACCCTAGAGAGATTAATGAGACCTTTAGGGTCTTCTATGAGAAATTGTATAGCTCCGAGTGCTCTTCCAACCTGGATATGCAGACACAATTCCTAAATAACCTTAATATTCCTAGAATTTCT
The DNA here is from genome assembly GCF_029633865.1 of Lampris incognitus. Lineage (NCBI taxonomy): Eukaryota > Metazoa > Chordata > Actinopteri > Lampriformes > Lampridae > Lampris > Lampris incognitus. The sequence goes on along the minus strand of NC_079221.1, from coordinate 50,673,232 downwards.
GAAGAGGAAAGTAAAGCATTAGATGGAGAATTAACGAAACAGGAAATTGCAAAAGTAATTGGTTGTATGCAGGCTGGAAAAGCAGTGGGTCCAGATGGCATCTCTATAGATATATATGAAAATGTTCAGTCCAAATTACTTTCACCCCTTTTGGAGATGTTTCAGGAATACTTCAGGAACGACCTTCTCCCCACATCCATGAGAGGTGTCTTAATCACATTACTTCCAACACCAGGAAACCCAAACACAAAACGTGAAAATATGCACCCAATCAGCCTTTTAAATTCCGATACAAAAATATTTTTGCTAAGTTCTTGCAAGAAGGTTGGAGGGCCTGCTTCCTTGGGTGGTGGGAGAGGACCAAAATGAATTTATCCAAGGTAGACAGGGCTTTCACAATGTCAGAAGAGTGCTCAATGTCTTACACAGCCAGAGAGGGGCGAAGGACATCGCTCTACTCTCACTTGACGCAAAGAAAGCCTTCGACCATGTCGAATGGCCTTATCTGTTTGAAGTGCTCACACACTTTGGCTTTGGCGATACATTTTGCAAATGAGTTAGATTACTATGTACTGGGCTTACTGCAGAAATTTGACAAATAGTACGGTCTCTAAAACTTTTAATATCTCTAGAAGTTGCCCACAAGGAAGTCCTTTATCACCATTGCTATTTATTCTAGCAATAGAAGCATTTGCTATAGCGGTGAGGATGCATAATGACATGAACGGAATTCGAGGTCATTTAGAACATAAAATAGCGTTTTTTGCTGATGACATAATTTTTTTCATAAAAAAAATCTAAACAGTTCTGTCCCTGAACTCCTAGATGTTATTGAAACATTTGGAAAAATATCTGGATATAAAATGAATTATTCAAAATTATCTATAATGCTACTGAATGAAACAGAGAGGAAAAATAGCCATGTTTATGCTTCTACTTTCAACCCAACAGATAATTGTGCATATCTGGGTATAAAAATCGTCCCTGAGGTGAAAAATATTGCTCAGATAAATTATGACCCAATTCTGGAAGCTACTACCTCATAAGTAGAACGTTTGACAACTTTACCTATTTCTATGATTGGCAGGATAAATATGCACGTGATGTGCACGACAAGGCAGTTAATATGTTCTTTCCCGTTTAGCTCTAGTGATAGCTGATGATTGCATATGGCATGAAACAAGCTTGTACTGTCTATTAAAGAATTCCTTGAATCACGGGATTATTTTGCTCCTTGTTTGTAGAGCACTTTCCCTACCGTTGAGGGTTTCTTTAACTAAGTTATTTATTTTCATATTAATGTTCCCACCAGGCTTGTTCGTCAGTGCTTTGCTGTCCTTTTTTCATATTTCATAATAAATAAATGTTAATTTAATCCATCTATCCAATTCCATCCATTATTTGAACTGCTTATCCTGCTCTCAGGTTCGTGGGGATGCTGGAGCCTATCCCAGCAGTCACTGGGCAGCAGGCAGGGAGACACCCTGGACAAGCCACCAGGCAATCACACGGGGCCGACATACACACACATTCATACATAGGGACAATTTAGTATGGCCGATTCACCTGACCTACATTTCTTTGAACATGTAGGTCAAGTTATCCGCACTTTCTTCAGTGAGGGAAAAATCTCTGTTCATTCATTTCCCTTGGACATTGAAATGTCTAACATTGAGGTTTGAGGTGGTGACTTACACAATGTTGGCCTGGTGGATGAAACAATAGGCCTCTTGTTATCAGCAATGGTGGCTGCTGCCTTGGGCTTGACTGGCTCCACATCCCTCAGCATCTTCTTCTGCAGAAAATCCAGCATTAGATAATTATGATAACCAAACCAGCCACCAAGGATGCAAAAGCCAGTGCATTCTTAGTGCCAGTCCCAAGCCTGGATAAATGGGGGAGGGTTGCATCAGAAACGGCATCTGGCGTAAAATTTTTGCCAAATCAAATATGCGGATCATGAATCTGATTTAAATCAAATTAATTAAATGAAATGAAGTTTCCTTCATTAATTCCCTTGGGGACATTCAGTTACTGCAAATTAACCCTTCCTAGCTGTGATTTTTGTTGCTAGGAGCAGTGGGCTGCCGCCTTGATGCTGCGCTTGTGGACCAACTCCAGTTCTTTTCTCATTGCCTTGGTCAGGGGCCAGACAGAAGTATAAACCCTAACATGTATGTATCTTTTTGATGGTGGGGAAAACCAGAGCACCCGGAAAAACCCACTGCAGACACGGAGTGAACATGCAAACTCCACACAAAGGACGACCTGGGATGACCTCCAAGGTCATCTGGATACAATGTTTATTGACAGATACGTTTCATCTCTCAGCTAAGTGACATCTTCAGTCTAAACTGAATCTTAAGAACTGATTAGTATGTGTTGGTTTGCTGTAAACATCAGTAATCCCATCATCCCAACAGTCCCCCATCACCAATTACAATTTCAGTCTAAGAACACTAACCTGTCATTTTTCACATCCTCCCTGGTGAACTTGATGTGGTTGTCCACAGAGTTAATGTAGTCGGTGAAACGTGGTAGATCCTGAGATTTAATTTTAACCCAGGTGTGGTCCACAAATCTGAACCAATGGCTAGATGGTGTCCCTGAATAGGCCATCAGAGCCCTCTTTTCAACTTCTTCCATATACAAATTGGCCACTATAGGTGAGACTGGGGAACCCACAGCACACCCATGCCTATAGTACTGTCCCCCTGTATGTGAAGTACATTGACTGAAGACACAGTTTCAGCAGCAGACACAATTGGTCAGTGTTAAGGGTGGTCCTATTGCTAAGGGTGGGGTCGATTTGTAATTTCACATGGACTGCCTCCATTGCTTCATCAACAGAAACGCAGGTGAAGAGAGACTTAACATGTTTATAAGGGGTGGAATTACCTGAATATGTCACTTAGTTGAGTGATGATCTTGATGCATGCGCAATAATCCAGGTAAGAAAATCAAAGAAGGTTGAATCAGTTCATCTGGTTACAACGTTTATTGACAGAAACATTTCATCACTAAACTAAGTGACATCTTCAGTCTAAACTGACTGCCGGTATCCCCACCCTTATAAACAATACAGTACAATACAGTGCCTAACGACCGAAACCAATGACCAGTTTCATATGCAAATATGGGTGTGATCATTGATCATGTGTACTATTCACAGAAGATTAGAGATTGTTGCAATCACAGCATTGCATAATGGCGACAGATTTATAACGACCAAAACCAATGACCATTTTCATGATCAAATATGGGTTTGCCCATTAACTGAAGTTTTAATGGCCATGAGTACTATTCACAGAGTAAATCTGTCACCATTTTACAATGCTGTGATTGCAGCTATTCCCCAGTCCTCTGTGAATAGTACCCATGGTCATCGAAACTCTATTAATGGGTACACCCATATTTGATCAGGAAACTGGTCGTTGGTTTCGGTTGTTATACATCTGTTGCCATTTTACAATGCTGTGATTGCAACAATCCCTAATCTTCTGAATAGTACACATGATCACTGATCACACCCATATTTACATATGAAACTGGTCGTTGGGTTCAGTCGTTAGGCACTATATTGTTTATAAGGGGTTGGGATACCTGCAGTCAGTTTAGACTGAAGATTTCACTTAGTTGATTGACGAAACGTTTCGGTCAATAAACGTTGTATCCAGATGAACTGATTCAACCTTCTTTGATGTAGTTAATGGCCACGCCCATATTTATATATGAAACTGGTTGTTGGTTTCAGTCGTTATGCAACTGTATTGTTTATAAGGGTTTGGATACCGGCAGTCAGTTTAGACTGAAGAGGCCACTTAGATCAAGTGTCAATAAACGTTGTATCCAAATGAACTAATTCAACCTTCTTTGATGCACTTCATTGTGTTGAACATTTTCTTTGGGTTATCGCAGTTACTGTGGATAAAAGGGGATTGGAGCCTTAAAAAAACATGAATGCCATTGCCATGTTTATTAGATCAAATCTCACTCTGTATTGAATCTGGAGGTACCCGCCAATTCCCAGCCACAACAAATTAATTGGAGAGGAGATCAACTGGAGACTCTAAACTGTCCATATTGTGTGATGTCTTGGTTTGGTTCCAATCCATACTGACAATGAACTGGATTGACAGGGAGAATTGAACGGATGAATGAATTTTAGGCCATTTAAAACGACCCCTTAACCCTGAAGAGATTTGCAATAACAGATCCCAAATCAATTAGCAAGAAAGCAGCCACCCTGAAGCAAATGCTCTGGATTAGCAGACATTCATATATATATATATATATATATATATAGCAGCGTAACACTCCATCCGTCTCTAAAAACGACTGTGTGTCATTCAAGTTGCTAGAAAATGGGGAAAAAAAGCAATGGATAAAGTAACAAGGATGTTTTACAAACCTCATCAGGCTGACTGTTCTCTGTGCTGCAGCACTGCCGCTTACCCAACAAAACCGGCAACTTGGATTTCTGAAAGATCAGGCAAATTGCAGAAAAATGTTCACCTCAAGACATTTACAGTTAGTGTGAAGATACAGCATCACAGAAGACAGTTCAATCATAACGTGAATCAAAGAGAGAGGCCCCCCCATTATATGTTTAATCAAGAAAATGATCCAATGATTCCTTTGTTGTTGGTGAGTGTAAAAGTCAGATGGATTATTTATAATACACAGGAATTCTCATGAACAGATGGTGAAATAACGTCAGGATTAGACACAGATTTATTTCTTTTGATCAAGATGTCAAAGTGGTATTTTTAAATTTAACGCCACTTCTTTTACAATAGACTGCTAACTTGTATGGAAAGAGGCTGTAAAGATGTGCTCGTACACTGATGTCATGGCCTGCATTACAAGTGCGCATATGCGTAATAAAAACGTTTTCTCTCTTCCGGCAACACCGATCAGTAAGCGTGAATATTTCTCCAAAGTCTGTGAAGTGAAATCGGTATTCCTACCCTTAAGATGACAGCGCCAACAGGTTGTGGGCTCAGGAGGGAACTAGAAAACCGATGGCACCGTTTATGTTTTGACGGAGATGAAAAAAATTATGAGTTATGGGAGACAAAGTTTTAGGGGCACCTGCGTCTACTAGAGCTAAAGGGGACAATATTGAAAGAGCCCAACAAGGGAGAAGATGAGGAAGGCAAGGATGCTGAGAAAAATAAAAAAAGCCTACGCTGACTTGATAAAGTTTTTGGACGACAAATGTCTTTCTCTCATTATGAGAGAAGCAGCGGACGATGGGAGAAAAGCATTTAAAATATTGAGGGAACATTATGCAGGGAAAGGGAAACCATGTGTGATTAGCCTCCACACAGAGCTAACATCTCTCCAGAAAGCCACAAAGGAGTGTTACAGACTATATTACTCGTGCAGACATGGCTATTACAGCACTGAGGAATGCTGAAGAGACTCTACATGACGGGCTGTTGATTGCAATGATTCTGAAAGGTTTACCTGAGTCACTTAAGCCGTTTGCCATCCACATAACGCAGGGTGATGAGAAGATAATGTTTGGTGAGTTCAAAACCAAGTTGAGGAGCTATGAGAGCAGGCTATAAGCAGGCTTTACTGTCTTGGAAATTATGTTATGCTCACAACTTTCACCGCATAAGGATATAATTCGGAACAACGGTGATATTACTGTTAACAAGAAATGTATATATAAAGAGATCTGGATTGAAAGGGGTATCATTTTTGCTACGGATTTGTTTGTTGATAAAGGTAATCTTTATAGTAATGAAATTTTCCTCAAAGCCAAATCTTTTCCAGTCAAATACAAAGAATTTACTTCTGTGATAAGGGCTATTCCCACAGGTATAACTGAGTAAATTAAATGTCACTTAGGTTAACAAAAAGTTAATGTTCAAATACCTTGTTTAAAAGTTAACAGAATAAAATCAACAGACATAAAATGCACCAACAAACATAAAAAGAAAGTGTTTCATGGCTATAATAAGATTTCACCCAGTGGGAAACGTTTCTGGAATTCACAATTGGATGACCTAAAATGGCATAAGGCTTGGTGTGCCCATTTCAATTCTGTATCTCAAATAAAATAAAATTAAGGAAAAATCCATTTTTAAATATTACACAACATCCATCCATGTAACGCATTAATTTCCAAATTTACTGGCATAGATCTTAATTGCACCTGTTGCAGCCCTGAGCCAGAAAAGGTTATGCATTTGTTTTGTCACTGCCCCTCCACATCTATATTTTGGAGTGGCATAGATAATGTTATAGATAACAAGTAGGGTATTACGTAAGGACAAATGTGGGTATCTGTCACTTCATGGGATTAGAGTGACAAGGAATTGTGGCAAGTAGCACAAGGCCATATAACTAGGACAGAAAGTTAGTAGAAGATAAACTTGTTTATGCTCAAAAGTAGGATATGTGACATTCCATTATGTAAGTGTAACCATTATTATGCAGAAAAAAGTAGTAGCAGTAGTAGTAGCATATCAAGGCAACCATTAGACTGTCAAAGGGGGATCACTGAAGACATCCTAACGTCATCCTTGCATCGATAGAGGCTCCTGCTCTGCAAACATGTCCTGATCCACAAGGCCCCTGATTAACAGCAGGACATTGACTGATGCAAATAGATTGTTCACTAGATTTGTAAATGATATAAAGACAGGGATGCTATTGTCTGATTTTCAGTCACTCTGCAGACCTGACTCACTTTGTTGATACGTCAATAAAAGTCTTATTTTGAAGGATCCTCGTCTCATTGACTTTTTTTGCAATTTCTCTGTATCACTGGCCACCACAGAGAAAAATTGGCGCCACGAACAGGATTGGATAAAGAAAGCTGCCTCGACGCAGAGTGAGCCTGGCTCTGGACTCCTTACAGAAAAGTGGCCACTAAGAGGTAAGCAATATTTTGCTTTATTATAAATATTTCTGTGACAAGATTGGTGCTGAGACGCCCATTATCTGCGCCAGTAAGAGCTGCTTCTAAAAGCTTACCAAATTTAACAAACAAATTAAAGAGACGGGTCCTTTTGCATGGGGGGTTAACACAGGTAGAGAATGAAGCATCTATCTTAGAAAAGATAGGGACAAAGCATGGTACAGTATTTTGTTTAACAGTATATAGGGATATACGGTATCATTTGCAAAATACAGTGTCTCAGGGCATGGTACAATATCAAGAAACAGTAAGAAACATTTGATACTGTGTCCACCCAGACCTAGCTCAGGTGAGATAGGCGCCTGTTTAGGTAAAGAGGGACAGGTACGGTATAGTATCAGGGCGTAATAGTACATCCGGATACAGTATCTAAATCCTGCAGCCTGAAGGATAATACGCTTGTAGATAAAAGCCTGGGCCTGGTTGAGCCCTAAACCGGTCCGCAGTCTTGTAAAACCAATGGAAGGGCTGAGCCACACTCCAGGTTGACTCTCGCTGAGGGACGTGTGACCCACAACACCCAATAGGGGAAAGCGCTTGTGGACGCCTCTTCTGAAGGCTGGGGAGAAAAGGCGACAAGGTTATCCGAGCCAGCCCAATAAGCCTGTGTGACCCACAGAAACTCCAGGATGTAGCCGGCGCCTGACCTAAAAAAAAAAAACTTTTCTCCACAAGACTGTAGGACCTATGAGTCAGGCCCCTTATAGATAACACACTAGTGTAAATGATAACAGGAGAGGAGGAAACAAAAATAAACGAACAGACTAGATTACGTGTAGAAACTCTTTGGAGTCTTTGTGATTTTGTTCTGTGTAATAATATGGAGAAGACTGCAAGTTAAGATGGAAGAGCAAAACGGACAAAAGGCGATACAGGAGAATAGATAGCTGAGAGATTCATTGAAGGAAATAACAGAAAAAAACTGTTGAATAAAACAAAAGGATTTAGAGACCATTTCTGGAAAGAGCAGTTTTATTCTGATGTGGAATCCTAAGTGATGAAAATAAGCGATCACTGTCACCGAATCTTACTATATAAAGAGGGATAGCTCAAATTGAACAAGAGTGGCCAAAACTCCCATGGAGTGCATTATTAAATTAATTGTGGAAGCCCCATAGGACAGGACCTGTATTAGAGAAAATAATAACAACACAGTGTGGCTCGTTGACGGGAGATTTAACTGGAGAAGTCTTCTCCTTCCTAAAACAACCAGAAGTTGGCTATGAAGCACAAATAGGGGTGACTGGAGCATTATGGGTAAATCTAGTTGTGACAATTACAGTAGAAACACAAACAGACTAAGATCTGAAGGCAGAATTTGCATATTAAGAAAGAGTGCCTGCTGTAACAGTAAAACGAATAAGAGCTTTATTCAAGATAGAAAACAGAGGAGATGATACAGTGAGATGTGAGAGCCCCAAACAAGGGACAATGGCAACCCCTTGAACAGCAGAAAGCATACTGATGACATAAAACCCGCTGTTGCAGGATAAGATTAAAGATGTAAACAAGAGACGGCATCGAAGAACAAGCGGCTCTGCCAGACCGTGGCCAGAGAAAGCCACTTTTGAGCTAAGCATGTGTGAGGAAATGGAGACACTGATAAAAAAACATAAACCAAAAGAAAAATCTCAGAAGAGAAAACAGAAAAGACAAGAATAATTAGAAATAATAAAAATGTATAGGGAACTAGGGGATAAAGTATGTAACAAATACAGGGGATTACAGGGGAAAAAAGGTAAGAAAGAAGATCAGGCATCTCCACCACCATACAGTTCCCAGATGATGTTATCCTGACTATGAGTCAAAACACTTGGGAACAATGGTGTTGGACGCACAGTCCCAAGAAATGGGGGAGAAAAAAAACCCCAGAAAATCCCAATATATGGCATAGCTTAGATAAAAACTTCATCAAGATAATGATCTCCATGTCGGCAAGAGCCACACCTCAGGTGATAAGACTGCCAGAACAGGTACTGGCACTAATGAGCCAGGAAGCTCTAAAAGCAGACATGCTCTCAAAAGTGCCACAACAACTCTGGTCACAGCATGACATGGATGTAGGTCTGGTCAAATCAGCTCAACCAGTAGAAATTAACCTTAAGCCAGGATGCAGACCACCGAGAATCAAACAGTATCCAATAAAACCTGTGGCTGATGGTGTTTCCAAAACCATTGAAGGACTCATACAGGCTGGAGTTTTAATAAAAACCAGCTCTCCAGCCAACACACCATTCCACCCTGTCTTAAAAGCAGACAAATCTAAATATCATTTAGTCCATGACTTACAAGCAATCAATGAAGTAGTCGAAGACTATAATGCGGAAGTTCCGAATCCTCACACTTTGCTGACAAACGTGCCGCCATCTTTATGGTATTACACAGTGATTGACCTATACATATACACGGCAGTTACAGGGATTCAAACACTCTTCTCACGTCTTCAATAAGGTGTTGAAGGAAGATTTGGATGTGTTAGCTAAAAAAGTAATGAGTACGGTCATACAGTACATTGATGACTTAATCATCTGCTCAGACACCATAGAGCAGTGTCATAAAGACTCTGTCCTAGTCCTGCAGGAATTGGCTAAGAGGACACAAGGCGCCCCAGAAAAAAACTACAGTACTGTCAACCAGAAGTAGAATATCTGGCCAGAATACTGAGTAACAGACAGAAACAAATATCCCCTACTCAGTTAGAAGGGATTGCTAAGGCACCAAAGCCTCAAACAGTCAGATAAATGATGACATTTCTGGGCATGACAGGTTACAGCTCAGACTGGATAAATGATTATACTGCTATTAGACCCATTGCACAGTATGATTAAGGCTGAATGAATTGAAAAGCTACATGTTCCCCTAACATGGACACCAGATGGGGAAACGGTGTTTGTAACTATAAAACAACTGCTACAGCAGGCACTGGCATTAGCACTTCCTGATTATACAAAACCAATTCACCTGTATGTTTCCCACAGGCAAAATCATGCAACAGCTAAAAAAACAACCTGTAGCGCATTACTCCACTGCATTATCACCAGTGGAACAGGGACTGCCACCCTGTTATCAGGGTTTAGCTGCAACCTACACTACCGTTCAAAAGTTTGGGATCACCCAAACAATTTTGTGTTTTCCATGAAAAGTCACACTTATTCACCACCATATGTTGTGAAATGAATAGAAAATAGAGTCAAGACATTGACAAGGTTAGAAATAATGATTTGTATTTGAAATAAGATTTTTTTTACATCAAACTTTGCTTTCGTCAAAGAATCCTCCATTTGCAGCAATTACAGCATTGCAGACCTTTGGCATTCTAGCTGTTAATTTGTTGAGGTAATCTGGAGAAATTGCACCCCACGCTTCCAGAAGCAGCTCCCACAAGTTGGATTGGTTGGATGGGCACTTCTTGCGTACCATACGGTCAAGCTGCTCCCACAACAGCTCAATGGGGTTCAGATCTGGTGACTGCGCTGGCCACTCCATTACCGATAGAATACCAGCTGCCTGCTTCTGCTCTAAATAGTTCTTGCACAATTTGGAGGTGTGTTTAGGGTCATTGTCCTGTTGTAGGATGAAATTGGCTCCAATCAAGCGCTGTCCACTGGGTATGGCATGGCGTTGCAAAATGGAGTGATAGCCTTCCTTATTCAGAATCCCTTTTACCCTGTACAAATCTCCCACCTTACCAGCACCAAAGCAACCCCAGACCATCACATTACCTCCACCATGCTTAACAGATGGCGTCAGGCATTCTTCCAGCATCTTTTCATTTGTTCTGCGTCTCACAAACGTTCTTCTTTGTGATCCAAACACCTCAAACTTGGATTCATCTGTCCACAACACTTTTTTCCAGTCTTCCTCTGTCCAATGTCTGTGTTCTTTTGCCCATCTTAATCTTTTTCTTTTATTGGTCAGTCTCAGATATGGCTTTTTCTTTGCCACTCTGCCCTGAAGCCCAGAATCCCGCAGCCGCCTCTTCACTGTAGATGTTGACACTGGTGTTTTGCGGGTACTATTTAATGAAGATGCCAGTTGGGGACCTGTGAGGCGTCTGTTTCTCAAACTAGAGACTCTAATGTACTTATCTTCTTGCTCAGTTGTGCAACGCAGCCTCCCACTTCTTTTTCTACTCTGGTTAGAGCCTGTTTGTGCTGTCCTCTGAAGGGAGTAGTACACACCGGTGTAGGAAATCTTCAATTTCTTAGCAATTTCTCGCATGGAATAGCCTTCATTTCTAAGAACAAGAATAGACTGTCGAGTTTCAGATGAAAGTTCTCTTTTTCTGGCCATTTTGAGCGTTTAATTGACCCCACAAATGTGATGCTCCAGAAACTCAATCTGCTCAAAGGAAGGTCAGTTTTATAGCTTCTGTAACGAGCTAAACTGTTTTCAGATGTGTGAACATGATTGCACAAGGGTTTTCTAATCATCAATTAGCCTTCTGAGCCAATGAGCAAACACATTGTACCATTAGAACACTGGAGTGATAGTTGCTTGAAATGGGCCTCTATACACCTATGTAGATATTGCACCAAAAACCAGACATTTGCAGCTAGAATAGTCATTTACCACATTAGCAATGTATAGAGTGTATTTCTTTAAAGTTAAGACTAGTTTAAAGTTATCTTCATTGAAAAGTACAGTGCTTTTCCTTCAAAAATATGGACATTTCAATGTGATCCCAAACTTTTGAACGGTAGTGTACCTCATGTATGAAAAAGCATCCACTATCACTATGGGATATGAAGTCCAAATACATACTCATCACAAATTGGCAAATTTAATTGAGAAAGGCAAATTTGTACTTACTACCCAAAGATTGAAGACCTATTACAACCTGCTCCAGTACCCAGATGTGAAAATTAAACATTCTCAGACAGTCAACCCGGCTGATTCAATCCCGCTACCAACAGACGGGATACTGCACGATTGTGATGCAGAAGTGAACACGTTTTCAAAACTACGCGCAGGTTTGCAAGCCAAACCTAGAGGGTGCTGATTTGTGCTACTTCGTAGATAGCTCCTGTTATAGGGACAATGATGGGTTAAAAGCAGGATATGCGGTAATCCAGACGGATGAATCTGAGTTTCCAGTCACAGTCAACGCAGAACAATGCGCGCAACCTTGCTCTGCCCACTTGGCGGAGCTAATCGCCTTAACTGAAGCATGTCTGTTAGCAGAAAATAAGTCAGTTATGATTTATACAGACTCTGCTTATGCACATGGTATGTGTCATCTGTTTGGATCAATATGGAAATCAAGAGGGTTCAAGAAGACTGAACAATAAAAGCCAAGCTAAATAAGATATGTGCTAATACTGAACTGAACTGGGTAGATGCAATACCGCTTGCTTTAATGATATATAGTAGGTCCCAAACTAACCGCAAAATGCAACTAACCCCGCATGAAATACTAACGGGCCGGCCCATGCCTACACCGCTGTATAGATGCATGCAAAAGGGACCTAACTTGGGGATATTGGAAAATGAAATAAAATTGTATGTGAGGCAACTGTCTAATGTCCATCAAGTTATCTATCAACAGGAAAAGAGTAAGGAGAAGGAGTGGTTTACAGACCAGGTCCCAAACCAGATCCGGCCAGGAGACTATGTCTACGTGAGGGTCCTCAGGAGGAAGTGGAACACCCCGAGACGAGAAGGATGATATTGAGTGGACAACTGTACAATAAGACAACTGTAGGAATAGAACTCAGTTTCTGAAAACACATGTCAGTGACAGGGTGAAAGACCCGGCTGACCAGCATTATGGAAAATATACCACTCAACACTGGGATTGGACCTGTTAAATGGCAACTCCCACAAACTAGCCATTGTGAAGATGAAATGTTATGTTATTGTGCAGACCTCTCCCCTGTGCTTTCTGATATCCACAAGCAGGTTAAAGCAGTCTTTCCCCAGCCAGCATCCAGAACACTACATGACTTGAGGCCAGGGGACTGGATAGTGGTGAAGGACCTAAGAAGGAAGGATTGGAAGCAACGGAGGTGGACCAGGCCATTCCACAGCCTATTGGCAACAGAAACAGCAGAGATAGATGACAGCACAACAACGCCTGACACAGAAAGGGAACCAATCTGTCCCAAGTTTCGTAACTGGTGCATAGGGAAGGGTGAGAAACTGCACTAGGCGCTCTCGTTTCCCTAAGCTAAAGAAACCAGACAAAAATTAGGGTGACAGTGACGTTACTCTACTGTAAGTGAGAATGGCGCTCCCAGTAGACTGGATTCTGCCCGGTCATAACGAGGATGAGTGTTTATGAAAAATGAAATGAGAAAAAAAACAAACAAACAAACTAGTTAGTGTGTGATATACTGTATGCAAGAAAGATTACCATGGCTGATCGTAGGTAGAGATTCTAACAGTGTTTAAAGCGCTTTAGAAGAAAAAAAAGGGGGGAAATAGTAAGGAATAATATGAGCAAAGGTTAGAGTGTTAAGAGTCAAGTTGGAAGAAAAGGAAAATGTAAGTGAAGGAAGGACAAAGAGAGGTTTTAAAGCAAGGTTGAGGCCTTGTAGGCCTCAAAGGGGGAAAATATATGGTATTACGTAAGAGCAAATGTGGGTATCTGTCATTTTATGGCACAAGGCCATATAACTAGGACAGAACGTTAGTAGAAGATAAACTTTTTTATGCCCAAAAGTAGGATAAGTGACATTCCATTATGTAAGTGTAACCATTATCATGCAGAAAACAGTAGTAGTAGTAGCATATCAAGACAACCATTACTGTCAAAGGGGGATGACTGAAGACATCCCAACGTCATCCTTGCGTCGATAGAGAGGTTCCTGCTCCACCGATATGTCCTGATCAACAAGGCCCCTGATTAAAAGCAGGACATTGACTGACACAAGTAGATTGTTCACTAGATTTGTAAATGGTATAAAGACAGAGAGGCTTCTATCTGATTTTCACTGCAGACCTGACTCACTTTGTTGATACATCAATAAAAGTCTTATTTTGAAGGATCCTCGTCTCATTGACTTTTTTTTTTGCAATTTCTCTGCATCACTGGCCACCACACAAGACTAGACATTCTATAATATTTATGCCTAAAGACATTACTAAATTTGAATGTGAAAATAAATCTTTAAGTTACATGACAAATCTTAATACTTATATTTGGTAAATTTCACATACATAAAGATAGATTCTCTAGGTCCCTTCCAAACCTTGATGCTTTTCTGGTTGAGTTCAATACATAGACACATTGGCCCTCATGGCGAACAAAAAAAGTGAACGCACAGTCATATTATAAAGAACTATTTTCTGTAGCCCCTGATTAAGTTTCACTGACTTTACTTAGGTTATTGTTTGTCATGTTTAGATACTTTATATTTAATTAATTTGTTTACTTTGCATATTTAATTTGATTATCTGCCTTTTTCCATTTTCCATGATCCAAGAAAAAAATGGAAAAAAATCTAGTAGAAGAGAAACAAGTATTACAAAGATGGAGGGAATACTGCGCAGAATTGTACAACCACACGACAGAAGGAGATCCTTAAGTGTTAAACATCCCCTGCAACAATGACATAGAGGACAATAGAAATGATTTAATTCTTAGAGAAGAGGTAGAAGAGGCTGTAAAAGCTTTGAAGAATGGCAAATCTGCAGGAATCGACAACATACCAGCAGAGCTAGTGCAGGCTGAAGGAGATATGACGATCAGCGCTTTAACTTACATTTGTAATAAGATATGGAAGACAGGACAGTGGCCCAAGCCTTGGACACAATCACTCATCATCACACTACCTAAAAAGGCAACCTGCAACAGCACTACAATTACTGCACCATCAGGCTCATCAGTCATCCTAGCAAAGTACTATCAAGGATTATACTGAATAGACTGAAACCGCAAGCTGAACCGATAATAGCAGAAAAGCAGGCAGGGTTTAGGAAGGGAAAGAGTACTACAGAGCACATTTTTAACCTCAAAATGTTGTGCGAAAAATACCTGCAACACCAGCAACAACTGTACCACATTTTCATTGATTTCAAATAGGCGTTCGACAGGGTCTGGCATGAGGCATTATGGGCCACCAGGAAGAAATACAACATCAGCCCAAACCTTGTACGAGTCGTTGAGCAACAATATGACAAACCAACTAGTGCAGTGTACTACAACGGGGTGATTGGAGACTAGTTCAGCACGACAGTAGGCGTCCGTCAAGGTTGCTTGCTCTCGCCAACTCTCTTCAACATTTTCCTGGAGAGAATAATGACAGATGCGCTGGAAGACCATGGAGGAACGGTCAGCAGTGGGGGGAGAACAATCACAAACCTCTGTTTTGCCGATAACATTGACGGCCTGGCTGGTAACGAACAAGAGTTGAAAAGCCTGGTTGAACACCTTGACAAGACATCAAAGGCATACGGCATGGAGATCGGTGCTGAAAAAAACAAACTAATGACTAATAACACCAATGGCATTACCAGTAACATTTAGGTCAATGGTCAGACACTCTCGACAGGCAACAAATTTAAATATCTTGGGGCCATCGTCACAGATGAAGGGTCCAAACTGGAAGTCCTTTCCCGCATTGCACAAGCGACCGCGACACTCACAAGGTTAAAAACCAATCTGGAAAGACAAAAACATTAGTACCAAGTCTAAAGTCAGATTAATGTGCCCACTAGTCATCGCCTTCTTTTTATACGCATGTGAAACAGCAGATCTCAAAAGAAGAATAAGCGCAATAGAGATGAGGTGCAACAGAAAGATTCTAGGCATCTCATATAGAGACCATATTACGAATGAAGAGGTGAGAAGAAGGATTACACAAGCTATTAGAACACATGGAGACTTGTTGACAATCGTCAAAATGAGAAAACTGAAATGGTATGGTCACATCTCGAGAAGCTCTGGCCTTGCCAAGACCATCCTGCAAGACACAGTGAGGGGCGGGCGGAGAGGAGGAAGACAAAAGAAGCGATGGCTATGTAACATCAGAGAGTGGACAGGCCTTGACTTTGGCAGCTTACAGAGGGCAGTTGAGGACAGGTTGCAGATTCAAAAGTGGTGCCCCAACGACCTCTCGAGAGGTTACAGGATAGGTGAGGTATATTTCACTTAACGGCAGAATGTCTGAAAATTGCCCATTGTATGTTCATAACGTTCAATAAAAAATTACAAAAAAACAAAACACAAACGGAAAACAATGTGGAAATACTGATGGAAATATGACATTTCTGTTAGTTTCATCCCGCTGACGGCGACACGTCCGCCATGTTGGAGGACAACGGCTCCAATCATTAGGATACTGTGTTGCTGTCACTGTGCGATCCTAAACGTTTTCTAAGCAGAGTGGACAGAATTTGTTACAAGGTTTGGTTCATACACAATAACTGTTAACCATTCTACGCTGTTTCGTGGTTCGAATCGTAGAAATGTAAATTATACAAGGATGTATATTGTCTCCCAGACTGCCCCCCGAATTCGCTACAATATTTCACTTACCACTGAATGTCCGAAAATTGCCGATTGTAGGTTCATAACGTTCCATAAAAAATAAATAAATAGAAAAAAAGTGGAAAATGATGTGGAAATACTGATGGAAATAGGTCATTTCTGTTAGTTTCATCCTGCTGTTTTTATACAAATGAATGGAAACGATTCTAACGAATGTGCAAAATGATCGTGGTCGGGCCGCTCCTGACAGTCGAGCGGGACAAACCGCCGCTTTTGCAATGCGTTCGTCATGTGGCTGGGAGGTTCGTATCCCAGACTCGCCGTGACCGGTCACGGCCAGAGCGTCCACGGGGTAAGACAATTCATTAGGCCACCCTTACACGAGGGATAGTGGGTGTAGATCGGTGTAGTGTTTCGGGGACTCGTCGTTCTCCAGCGACCCCTCTGGCCCATCCGGGCGCCTGCAGCCAAGCAACCGAAAGCATTCTCCCTACGCCTCCTTCGCGGCCTGAATGCAAGCCATGCGAGGCTTCAGCGTGTAAAATAGCGAGCAGCCCACACTAGTTTGAAGGAGGCTGGTGTTACGACTATCTCCTTCCTGTGGAAACGTGAGCCAGGGGAGTTATTTGACAAGAGTTCCGGCCATATGCCGTTGGATGAATCGGGTGAGATAAGGGGAAAAACTAGAAATAAATGTATTAAAAAAAGAAAAGATCGTGGTCAGTTCAAATGCGCCATTAAACCATCGCAGAAAGGGCGCAATAAGATGACGTAATTAAAAGAACGCCAGTCAAACAACAAACGATGTCAAACGACGTGGAAATAGTGACGGAAGTATTACATTTCTGTTAGTTTTATCCAGCTGTTTTTATACAATGAATGGAAACGATTCTAACGATTATGCAAAATGTAATGTACACCTAACTGTGGTGTATAGGTTTTACATTTTTTGTTCACTGTGATCCTTCCCTGATAAAAAACAAAACAAAACAAAACAAAAAAACCCGATAAGAATTGAGGTTTAAAATGACAAAAGGCTATCTGTGTACCTGGGTAAGCATGGACAGCAAAGTAAAGTGCTTAATGTTAGTATGCTAAAATAGCTCGGTCTGCTAAATTAGACCTGGCTACATGATCCGACTGATTAACGAGCAATTTGACAACAAATGAAGTGCCGTTACATGACAAAGTTCTATTATCACCGATTAACTATTTAGAAAAAAGTAACTAAAACCAGATCGCGAATACAGTAGTTGTTTTAAAACAAAAAACAAAAAAACCCACCACTGGTAAATTCGACATATCAACCTCACTCGTCTACCGTCCTCCGTTGAATCAACACCGCTAACAACAACACTGCTCGCTGTCATAGACATATTGTTATTTGAGGCGCGCGTACAGAGACAGAGTTCTTCTTGTTAGTGTTTATTGGCGGTTGGCAAACAACGAAACTGCGCATTACCGCCACCAGCTGGTATGGAGTGTGGCTCAAAACGTCTATGCGGTCACATGATTCTGATGACGCGCAAGATTCAGATGGAGGGCAGGAAGTGAAAAGCAGATGGAGGAGATGGAGGAAAAGCAAAGAAAAAACAACCTTCGCGTTATAAAGTAAGGAAACAGTTAAGCTACATAAACATAGCCACATAAAATTGTTTTACCTTTGACGAAGTGGTCACTGCACACACGCGCGTTATCCAACTCCGCTCCTCCCGACCGCAGACGGCGGTTCGCAAGCCAGTGTTTCCGGCGTTTTCGGTCAATTTTTTGTATTTCCATCCCTTACGGACAACAGCTGTTGGTACTCGATAAGCACTCCTCGTAGCTTCTCGGTTTAATCGATGCGAGCAACCGGCATTTTGAGAGTGTGTCATAATGCTTCCTATGTAGAAAAGCACTTCCTGCCCTCGCGCGCCACATGCAAACAACCTATCATTTACGCTGCCCCCACCCAAAAAAACATTTCTCAAATCTTCTTAATTAAATTAGTTACTCTAAGAAACTGAAACAAGATTGTATAACACTCAGTTGAATTCTTCTGGGGAATATCTACTAATTAAATTGTATTTTTATTTTTAGTTATACGCCGTCTTTCTGCCTCATATTTCTGACAATGTATCGTAGCGAAGAGGCTACCCCGTCAGAATTGTGCCCTCCTGTTTTACCCACCAGGCACTGCGTTCAGATTGTCAGTTGTTATTAAATGTTTTGTAAGTGTTTTATGTGGTTATGTGTTTATGTAATTACTATTTGGTGTGGTTTAATTGCAGTTGTCATTCTGTTGTGTTGCGTAACTTTGATACTGAAACTGATCAACTTTGTTGTTCGAGTAAATCACCCCCCTGTATGGTGTTGCATTTCTCTTAAGTTCTCATCTCTGCGTGAGTTCAATAAAGGAGACTGAAAAGTTACTTTTGACGTTACTTCTAAGTTCGCCACAATATCATAACATGCTCTAATTGCAGGGGTGCCCACAATTTTTTGACTCGTGAGCTACTTTTAAAATGACCAGGTCAAAATGATCTACTCATATTAAAAATAATAATAAAAATACTCAATACATGTTTACATATATATGAACATTTATATGCAGTGTGTGTATTTATATACATGTTGTGTTAAATATACAGTATTGCAATGGATTTGCATTTATATTGAACCTTACACAGGCAATAATCGTACCAAGCATTTGCTACTACACTATGTTGAAATTGCATCACTGCATGAACCTTTACAGCTGTGGTAAATAGATTTGTGATCTCTACCTCTACTCTGAGGATGACCTGCACTGGAGGGAGTCAGACAGGTTGCACAGTTCGGACAGTAGCTGCTGGTAGCCAGCCTCAAGCAGGCCTCCAAATGATCATCTGTCATGGTGGAACGGTATTTGGACTTGATAATCTTCATGTGAGAAAAGGCTGACTCACACAAATAAGTAGAGCCGAATAATGCTGTCAAGGCGGTTGCACATTTCCTCATGTTTGGGTACTTGTCCTCTGTAAGTAAGTTCCAAAACTATCCATGCGCCCTGGACTTAAGCTGAATGTCAGCCTGTACTGTCAGCATCTCATCCTCCACTGCAGACGAGTTCAGGTGAAACAGTGTTGCCATTTTTGAGGCGAGGGAATCCACCTCTGTATCTTCCCCAAATGGGTAGCACATAAATGTAGCGATTGGCTCAAGCAAGGCAAAGTCTTGAAACCGTTTGTCAAAGTCTGACTGGACATTTTCAATCTGCTCTGTGTAGCGTGCACTGTCAAGTTGCGCACACGCCCTCCCTTGCTTCTCCAGCTCTGCTGCCAGGTTTCACAAGTTTCCCAAATCACAGCGGTGCAACTTTGACGACAGAAGTTGCATTTTCCGTTTGAAAGCGTTAACTGAGCTGATCATGTTTACCACGCTGTTGTCTTTTCCTTGCAGCTCTAAATTAAGCTCATTCAACATGTTGGTTAAATCAGTTAAAAACGCCAAGTCTAGCAGCCACTGATTGTCATTAAGTTGCTTGTGTTCCGCATGTTTAGTGATAAGGAGAAACTCCTTAATCTCCGGACAGAGCTCTCGAAATCTCTGCAAGAATCTCCCTCTACTAAGCCATCTCACGTCAGTGTGTAGCAAGAGGTCAGAGTAGTTACAGTCGGCCTCTTCCAAATGTGTACGAAACAACCGTCTTTGAAGAGACCTCGCTCGAATAGAACAGGCGATTTTGGTTGCCACATCCATGATCTCTTTCATTTTTAGCATTTTTCCGCATAATGCTTGTTGGTGTATTATGCAATCGTAATTAAGGAAGTCCGGGAAAGCATCGTCCTCCCTGCACTTGGCAATAAATCCATTGGAGCGGCCCACCGCAGGCGCACCGTCCGTGGTGATTGACACCAGTTTACACACTGGGAGCTGGGTTTTATCCACAAAGTTTTTGAAGATCTGAAAAATGTC